>NC_086451.1:331845930-332145930 GCF_028390025.1 Pseudophryne corroboree
CTTGGATTCACACCAAGACACATACTTTTTCCAAATCCGATGGTAATGCTTTGATGCTACTCCCTTCCTAGCCTGTATCAGGGTAAGAATTACCTTTTTCGGAATGCCTTTCCGAGATAAGATCTGGCGTTCAACCCCCATTCTCCTGGACGGAGATCGTGTCTGCTGAGGAAGTCCGCTTTGCAGTTGTCCACTCCCGGAATGAAGATTGCTGACAGCGCCACCGCGTGCTTTTCTGCCCAGAGAAGGATTCTTGTTAGCTCTGACATCGCAGCTCTGCTCTTCGTTCCGCCCTGTCTGTTTATGTAGGACACCTCTGTGACGTTGTCCGACTGAACCTGAATAGCTTGATTTTGCAGAAGATGTGCTGCTTGTAGAAGGCCATTGTAAATGGCCCTCAGTTCCAGAACATTTATTGGAAGGAGAGATTCCTGACTGGACCACCTTCCTTGGAAGTTTTCCCCTTGGGTGACTGCTCCCCAACCTCTGAGGCTTGCATCCATGGTTAGAAGGATCCAATTCAGAATCCCGACCTGCGGCCTTCGAGTAGGTGAGACGTTTGTAGCCACCAGAGGAGCGAAATTCTGGCTTTCGGCGACAGGTGTATCTGTCCAGCAGAGCAAATCTGAGATAAGCCTGGTGAGGCAGCCAGATTGGAATATGAAGGTACGCACCCTTGATATTCAGGGATACCAGGAAATACCCCTCCTCTAGACCTGAGATCACCGCTCTCAGGGACTCCATCTTGAATTTGAATTCCCTCAAGTAGGGGTTCAATGACTTTAGGTTTAATATCAGCCTTTCCGAACCGTACGGTTTTGGTACCACAAACAAGTTTGAGTAATAACCCTTGTGTTGTAGGTGGAGTAAAACAGGAACAATGACATTTGTTTGAACCAATTTTTTAATTGCTTCCTGTAGGATAGTGCTGTTTTCAGCGAAACTGGTAATCCTGATTTGAAGAATCTGTGAGGTGGGTGATGTTGAAACTCTAGTCTGTATCCCTGGGCTACAATATCCTTTACCCAGGGGTCTAGGTATTATGACGCCCAAACGTGACTGAAAACTTTTAGTCTTGCTCCAACCTGCCCGACCTTCAGGCTGGGAGGTCCACCGTCATGCTGAAGATTTTGAGGAAGCAGAACCTGGCTTCTGTTCCTGGGAACTTGATAGTGCAGGTTTTTTGGACTTTCCCCGGCCTCCTTTAAAGAAGGTGGGAGGGAGTTTGGATTTCTTAAATTTATCGGTCCGAAAGGACTGCAGTGCAGGCGAAGGATAAGACTTCCTAGCCGGTGGTGTTGCAGAGGAAAGAAAAGTTGACTTACCCGCAGTTGCCGTGGAGATCCATGCATCCAAAGCTTCCCTAAACACAGCCTGACCCGTGAAGGGTAGGTTCTCCACACTTCTCTTGGATTCCACATCCGCAGTCCATTGGCGTAGCCACAGTCCTCAGCAGCAGCCTGTGCATTCAGCATGCCAAGGTCCTTCACTGCCTCCACCATGAACCCTGCAGAATCCTGAATGTGACGTAAGAACAAATCAATGTCACTTCTATCCATAGTATCTAAGTCCTCTAGCAATGTGCCTGCCCACTTTACTATGGCTTTAGAAATCCACGCACAAGCAATAGTGGGCCGTAAAGCGACGCCATTAGCTGTGTATAGTGATTTGAGTGTAGTCTCAATTTTGCGGTCAGCCGGTTCTTTTAAAGCGGTTGAACCAGGAACAGGTAAAACCACCTTTTTTGACAACCTAGATACAGATGCATCAACTATAGGTGGGTTTTCCCACTTTTTTTCTATTCTCTTCAGGAAAAGGGAAAGCAATGAGAACCCTTTTTGGGATCTGGAATTTTTTCTCTGGGTTTTCCCAGGACTTTTCAAACAAAGAGTATAACTCCTTGGAAGTCGGAAATGTAAGCGAGGATTTCTTACCTTCTGTAAAATAAGATTCCTCCAACTGTTCAGGTACGTTCTCAGAAATGTGTAAAACATCCCTAATGGCTTCAATCATTAGTTGCACCCCTTTTGCAAGGGATGCATCCCCTCCTTGCATATCCCCATCACCGTCCCCTGTATCAGAGTCAGTATCAGTGTCAGCTTGCATTATCTGGGCAAGTGTATGCTTTTGAAGGTATATCGGCGGGGTTTCTGATGAAGTAGTGGGGGTAACCCCTCCACCGATTTCCTCAAAAACTGCATTTCCTTCTTGGTATGTGACATCCTTGTAGAAATCTGGAATATCATTCCATCCAAAGAATCTACCCATGGGGTAGAGACAGTATATTGCAGTCCTGAGTACATGGAATAGACTCCTCAGGAGAAGATAAACACTCTCCAGCTCAGGACACAGAGTCCTTAGACATGGTAATGTGGGATACACACACACACACACACACACACACACACACACACACACACACAGAAAAATGTCAGATACAGTTTCCCTCAGAGTACCTTCAGAGAGTCACAGAGTCTAAAGCCAGCCACACAGCGCCCTTGTGAGCAGTTATTATGTTAAAAGCCTGGCGCTGAGTAAGCAACCTTAATGGGTTTATTATTACTAACACTTCACTCCCTCCCTGTCTATAATACCCTGGTACCGCAGTAACTGGAGTTATGTGGAGGGTCAGCGCTCCTTGTCAGCGTTTTCATCTGTGTCTGCAGGGAAGAAAATGGCGCTGGTGAGTGCTGGATCCGCTCTGAGGAATAGCCCCACCCCCTGCAATGGCGCACGGCTTCCCGCACAAATTTGATTATACTGGCCGGAGGTATCTATGCTAACAGCGGGATTAGCCCCTGTTAGCGTCTGTGACCAGTTTAGGGTGGCTGCGCTGGCCCAGGACACCCCTCCAAGCGCCTACACTAATTGTTGCTGAGCCTTCCTGGAGCGCAGCCTGTCAGAGCTACGCTCCCACCCTTGTGCCGCCATACCCACCGGCGACCCGCTAACCGGGACGCCGGCACTGTACTCACCACTCTTCTTACTTCTGGCTCTTTTAGGGGGTGGTGGCAGTGCTGCGGGAGTGAGCGGTCGCCTCGTGGACTTGCAATTATCTGCCTCAGGAGCTCAGTGTTCTGTCAGCGGAGATAGAGAACCATTAACTTCTACAGTTGGTTCCTACTCCCCCCCCCTCCCCACCCTAAGTTCCACGATGCAGGAAGGCTGTTGCGAGCAGCCTTCCTGTACCTAATGATCTATTCAAATAAAAAAAAACTAAGAAACCTCCTAAGAGCTCCCCTAGCTGTGACCGGCTCCTCCGGGCATATTTTCTAAACTGAGTCTAGTAGTAGGGGCATAGAGGGAGGAGCCAGCCCACACTATTAATCTCTTAAAGTGCCCATGGCTCCTAATGGACCCGTCTATACCCCATGATACTAATGTGGACCCCAGCATCCTCTAGGACGTAAAAGAAATTACAAAGCTTTTTACTAAAGTTTTTACATTTTATGAGTAGTAATGCATCTGAGAGACGTGTATAATTTTGTTTTCCTAGAAGTTCCATTGTACAGCAATTAATACCTCAGATGAAGCTTTTACTTGTGACACTGGATGGATGGTAAAAAAAACATTTGATAAGCAAATTGATTCCTGTTAAAAGTTCATTTGGCTAATAGTTGTGTGCATTACATATTGATATAATAAACTATTTGGGCGGGATGTGGTTGGGCTCCATTGTTCTTTTTATTGTAGCATATACATATAATAATTTTTAAACTTTTTTTTGCAAATTATTATTTCCGTTTTTCTCCCCCTAGAAACTACACCTGACAGTTAATACAATGCTGGTTCACACATGAGCAAAATGGGCCCTAATTTACTGGCAATGCCATATGTCTATGAGGGGGGGAATACAATTGTTTACCCCCTCCCCTCTGGCTGCCGTTATATGTAGACAAACCCCATCTATTTGGGCAAGTTTAAAGTAGAGATGAGCGGTCCGGATTCAAAGGAATCCGGATCACCCCAAACATCGGGTATCTGAGTCCACCCGAGTTGCAGCTTAGGTGTTCCTGCCAGACTTGGATACCACGTTGAGGCCGAACGTCATCCTCCCGGCATTGAATTCTCACAGGACTTGGATTCTTTATAAGGTGCCGCGGCCTGGACTCGGCGCCATTTCACACTAATGCACGATGCTTAATGCTGCGCTGTACTCTGCTGTAGTGGCTGTGCTGTACAAAGAGTTTGTGTATGGGCTGTATGCTGCTGTATTGGCTGTGCTGTGTTCAGACTCACAAGTGCCTGTGCTCTGGAGTGACTGTGTATAGAGGGCACACTGCACGCTGCTGAATGCTGCGCTATACTCTGCTGCATTGGCTGTGCTAAGACTTTGGACTCACAAGTGGCTGTGCTGTATAAAGTAGGGATGAGCGGGTTCGGTTCCTCGGAATCCGAACCCGCCCGAACTTCAGATTTTTTCACACGGGGCCGAGCGACTCGGATCTTCCCGCCTTGCTCGGTTAACCCGAGCGCGCCCGAACGTCATCATCCCGCTGTCGGATTCTCGCGAGGCTCGGATTCTATCGCGAGACTCGGATTCTATATAAGGAGCCGCGCGTCGCCGCCATTTTCACACGTGCATTGAGATTCATAGGGAGAGGACGTGGCTGGCGTCCTCTCCGTTTATAGAGAAGAGAGTGAGACAGTAGAGAGAGACACAGTAGTAATTTTGGGGAGCATTAGGAGGAGTACTAGTAGTTACTTGCTGAAGTGATAGATAGTGTGACTGTATTATCTGACTTGTGGGGGAGACACTGACAGTGGGGAGCAGTTAGAGTCTGAGAGCAGGACTCAGGAGTACATATAACGTACAGTGCACACTTTTGCTGCCAGAGTGCCACACTGCCATTGTGACCACACTGACCACCAGTATAATATATATTGTGATTGTCTGCTTAGGAGTACTACTTGCAAGTTGCTGATAGTGTGACCACTGACCAGTGACCTGACCACCAGTTTAATAATCACCACCAGTGGGTTTAATATATATATATATATATATATATATAATATATATATAATATTGTATACCACATACCCGTGGTTTTTTTTTCCTTTCTTCTTTATACATACTACTATAGTAGCTTACTGTAGCAGTCTGCGGTGCTGCTGAGCTGACAGTGTCCAGCAGGTCCGTCATCAGTCATTACATAATAAATATATATACCTGTCCGGCTGCAGTACTAGTGATATTATATATATATTGATTTCTTCTCATTATCATCCAGTCTATATTAGCAGCAGACACAGTACGGTAGTCCACGGCTGTAGCTACCTCTGTGTCGGCAGTCGCTCGTCCATCCATAATTGTATACCACCTAACCGTGGTTTTTATTTTCTTTCTTCTTTATACATACTACTATAGTAGCTTACTGTAGCAGTCTGCGGTGCTGCTGAGCTGACAGTGTCCAGCAGGTCCGTCATCAGTCATTACATAATAAATATATATACCTGTCCGGCTGCAATACTAGTGATATTATATATATATATATATTGATTTCATCTCATTATCATCCAGTCTATATTAGCAGCAGACACAGTACGGTAGTCCACGGCTGTAGCTACCTCAGTGTCGGCAGTCACTCGTCCATCCATAATTGTATACCACCTACCCGTGGTTTTTTTTTTTCTTTCTTCTTTATACATACTACTATAGTAGCTTACTGTAGCAGTCTGCGGTGCTGCTGAGCTGACAGTGTCCAGCAGGTCCGTCATCAGTCATTACATAGTAAATATATCTACCTGTCCGGCTGCAGTACTAGTGTGATATAATATATATTGATTTCATCTCATCATCCAGTCTATATTAGCAGCAGACACAGTACGGTAGTCCACGGCTGTAGCTACCTCTGTGTCGGCAGTCGCTCGTCCATCCATAATTGTATACCACCTACCCGTGGTTTTTTTTTTTTCTTTCTTCTTTATACATACTACTATAGTAGCTTACTGTAGCAGTCTGCGGTGCTGCTGAGCTGACAGTGTCCAGCAGGTCCGTCATCAGTCATTACATAATAAATATATCTACCTGTCCGGCTGCAGTACTAGTGTGATATAATATATATTGATTTCATCTCATTATCATCCAGTCTATATTAGCAGCAGACACAGTACGGTAGTCCACGGCTGTAGCTACCTCTGTGTCGGCAGTCGCTCGTCCATCCATAATTGTATACCACCTACCCGTGGGTTTTTTTTTTCTTTCTTCTTTATACATACTACTATAGTAGCTTACTGTAGCAGTCTGCGGTGCTGCTGAGCTGACAGTGTCCAGCAGGTCCGTCATCAGTCATTACATAATAAATATATCTACCTGTCCGGCTGCAGTACTAGTGTGATATAATATATATTGATTTCATCTCATTATCATCCAGTCTATATTAGCAGCAGACACAGTACGGTAGTCCACGGCTGTAGCTACCTCTGTGTCGGCAGTCGCTCGTCCATCCATAATTGTATACCACCTACCCGTGGTTTTTTTTTTTTCTTTCTTCTTTATACATACTACTATAGTAGCTTACTGTAGCAGTCTGCGGTGCTGCTGAGCTGACAGTGTCCAGCAGGTCCGTCATCAGTCATTACATAATAAATATATCTACCTGTCCGGCTGCAGTACTAGTGTGATATAATATATATTGATTTCATCTCATTATCATCCAGTCTATATTAGCAGCAGACACAGTACGGTAGTCCACGGCTGTAGCTACCTCTGTGTCGGCAGTCGCTCGTCCATCCATAATTGTATACCACCTACCCGTGTTTTTTTTTTTTTTCTTTCTTCTTTATACATACTACTATAGTAGCTTACTGTAGCAGTCTGCGGTGCTGCTGAGCTGACAGTGTCCAGCAGGTCCGTCATCAGTCATTACATAATAAATATATCTACCTGTCCGGCTGCAGTACTAGTGTGATATAATATATATTGATTTCATCTCATTATCATCCAGTCTATATTAGCAGCAGACACAGTACGGTAGTCCACGGCTGTAGCTACCTCTGTGTCGGCAGTCGCTCGTCCATCCATAATTGTATACCACCTACCCGTGGTTTTTTTTTTCTTTCTTCTTTATACATACTACTATAGTAGCTTACTGTAGCAGTCTGCGGTGCTGCTGAGCTGACAGTGTCCAGCAGGTCCGTCATCAGTCATTACATAATAAATATATCTACCTGTCCGGCTGCAGTACTAGTGTGATATAATATATATTGATTTCATCTCATTATCATCCAGTCTATATTAGCAGCAGACACAGTACGGTAGTCCACGGCTGTAGCTACCTCTGTGTCTTTTAGTTGTGCCTATTAAAATATGGAGAACAAAAATGTTGAGGTTCCAAAATTAGGGAAAGATCAAGATCCACTTCCACCTCGTGCTGAAGCTGCTGCCACTAGTCATGGCCGAGACGATGAAATGCCAGCAACGTCGTCTGCCAAGGCCGATGCCCAATGTCATAGTACAGAGCATGTAAAATCCAAAACACAAAATATCAGAAAAAAAAGGACTCCAAAATCTAAAATAAAATTGTCGGAGGAGAAGCGTAAACTTGCCAATATGCCATTTACCACACGGAGTGGCAAGGAACGGCTGAGGCCCTGGCCTATGTTCATGGCTATTGGTTCAGCTTCACATGAGGATGGAAGCACTCAGCCTCTCGCTAGAAAACTGAAAAGACTCAAGCTGGCAAAAGCACCGCAAAGAACTGTGCGTTCTTCGAAATCCCAAATCCACAAGGAGAGTCCAATTGTGTCGGTTGCGATGCCTGACCTTCCCAACACTGGACGTGAAGAGCATGCGCCTTCCACCATTTGCACGCCCCCTGCAAGTGCTGGAAGGAGCACCCGCAGTCCAGTTCCTGATAGTCAGATTGAAGATGTCAGTGTTGAAGTACACCAGGATGAGGAGGATATGGGTGTTGCTGGCGCTGGGGAGGAAATTGACAAGGAGGATTCTGATGGTGAGGTGGTTTGTTTAAGTCAGGCACCCGGGGAGACACCTGTTGTCCGTGGGAGGAATAGGGCCGTTGACATGCCTGGTGAAAATACCAAAAAAATCAGCTCTTCGTGTGGAAGTATTTCACCAGAAATGCGGACAACATTTGTCAAGCCGTGTGTTGCCTTTGTCAAGCTGTAATAAGTAGGGGTAAGGACGTTAACCACCTCGGAACATCCTCCCTTATACGTCACCTGCAGCGCATTCATAATAAGTCAGTGACAAGTTCAAAAACTTTGGGCGACAGCGGAAGCAGTCCACTGACCAGTAAATCCCTTCCTCTTGTAACCAAGCTCACGCAAACCACCCCACCAACTCCCTCAGTGTCAATTTCCTCCTTTCCCCAGGAATGCCAATAGTCCTGCAGGCCATGTCACTGGCAATTCTGACGAGTCCTCTCCTGCCTGGGATTCCTCCGATGCATCCTTGCGTGTAACGCCTACTGCTGCTGGCGCTGCTGTTGTTGCTGCTGGGAGTCGATGGTCATCCCAGAGGGGAAGTCGTAAGCCCACTTTTACTACTTCCACCAAGCAATTGACTGTCCAACAGTCCTTTGCGAGGAAGATGAAATATCACAGCAGTCATCCTGTTGCAAAGCGGATAACTGAGGCCTTGACAACTATGTTGGTGTTAGACGTGCGTCCGGTATCCGCCGTTAGTTCACAGGGAACTAGACAATTTCTTGAGGTAGTGTGCCCCCGTTACCAAATACCATCTAGGTTCCACTTCTCTAGGCAGGCGATACCGAGAATGTACACTGACGTCAGAAAAAGACTCACCAGTGTCCTAAAAAATGCAGTTGTACCCAATGTCCACTTAACCACGGACATGTGGACAAGTGGAGCAGGGCAGGGTCAGGACTATATGACTGTGACAGCCCACTGGGTAGATGTATGGACTCCCGCCGCAAGAACAGCAGCGGCGGCACCAGTAGCAGCATCTCGCAAACGCCAACTCTTTCCTAGGCAGGCTACGCTTTGTATCACCGGTTTCCAGAATACGCACACAGCTGAAAACCTCTTACGGCAACTGAGGAAGATCATCGCGGAATGGCTTACCCCAATTGGACTCTCCTGTGGATTTGTGGCATCGGACAACGCCAGCAATATTGTGTGTGCATTAAATATGGGCAAATTCCAGCACGTCCCATGTTTTGCACATACCTTGAATTTGGTGGTGCAGAATTTTTTTAAAAACGACAGGGGCGTGCAAGAGATGCTGTCGGTGGCCAGAAGAATTGCGGGACACTTTCGGCGTACAGGCACCACGTACAGAAGACTGGAGCACCACCAAAAACGCCTGAACCTGCCCTGCCATCATCTGAAGCAAGAAGTGGTAACGAGGTGGAATTCAACCCTCTATATGCTTCAGAGGTTGGAGGAGCAGCAAAAGGCCATTCAAGCCTATACAATTGAGCACGATATAGGAGGTGGAATGTACCTGTCTCAAGCGCAGTGGAGAATGATTTCAACGTTGTGCAAGGTTCTGCAACCTTTTGAACTTGCCACACGTGAAGTCAGTTCAGACACTGCCAGCCTGAGTCAGGTCACTCCCCTCATCAGGCTTTTGCAGAAGAAGCTGGAGGCACTGAAGGAGGAGCTAAAAGGGAGCGATTCCGCTAGGCATGTGGGACTTGTAGATGGAGCCCTTAATTCGCTTAACAAGGATTCACGGGTGGTCAATCTGTTGAAATCAGAGCACTACATTTTGGCCACCGTGCTCGATCCTAGATTTAAAACCTACCTTGGATCTCTCTTTCCGGCAGACACAAGTCTGCTGGGGTTCAAAGACCTGCTGGTGACAAAATTGTCAAGTCAAGCGGAGCGCGACCTGTCAACATCTCCTCCTTCACATTTTCCCGCAACTGGGGGTGCGAGGAAAAGGCTCAGAATTCCGAGCCCACCCGCTGGCGGTGATGCAGGGCAGTCTGGAGCGACTGCTGATGCTGACATCTGGTCCGGACTGAAGGACCTGACAACGATTACGGACATGTCGTCTACTGTCACTGCATATGATTCTCTCACCATTGAAAGAATGGTGGAGGATTATATGAGTGACCGCATCCAAGTAGGCACGTCAGACAGTCCGTACTTATACTGGCAGGAAAAAGAGGCAATTTGGAGGCCCTTGCACAAACTGGCTTTATTCTACCTAAGTTGCCCTCCCACAAGTGTGTACTCCGAAAGAGTGTTTAGTGCCGCCGCTCACCTTGTCAGCAATCTGCGTACGAGGTTACTTCCAGAAAATGTGGAGAAGATGATGTTCATTAAAATGAATTATAATCAATTCCTCCGTGGAGACATTGACCAGCAGCAATTGCCTCCACAAAGTACACAGGGAGCTGAGATGGTGGATTCCAGTGGGGACGAATTGATAATCTGTGAGGAGCGGGATGTACACGGTGATATATCGGAGGATGATGATGAGGTGGACATCTTGCCTCTGTAGAGCCAGTTTGTGCAAGGAGATATTAATTGCTTCTTTTTCGGTGGGGGTCCAAACCAACCCGTCATTTCAGTCACAGTCGTGTGGCAGACCCTGTCACTAAAATGATGGGTTGGTTAAAGTGTGCATGTCCTGTTTATACAACATAAGGGTGGGTGGGAGGGCCCAAGGACAATTACATCTTGCACCTCTTTTTTCTTTCATTTTTATTTGCGTCATGTGCTGTTTGGGGAGTGTTTTTTGGAAGGGCCATCCTGCGTGACACTGCAGTGCCACTCCTAGATGGGCCAGGTGTTTGTGTCGGCCACTAGGGTCGCTTATCTTACTCACACAGCTACCTCATTGCGCCTCTTTTTTTCTTCTTTGCGTCATGTGCTGTTTGGGGAGTGTTTTTTGGAAGGGCCATCCTGCGTGACACTGCAGTGCCACTCCTAGATGGGCCAGGTGTTTGTGTCGGCCACTAGGGTCGCTTAGCTTACTCACACAGCTACCTCATTGCGCCTCTTTTTTTCTTCTTTGCGTCATGTGCTGTTTGGGGAGTGTTTTTTGGAAGGGCCATCCTGCGTGACACTGCAGTGCCACTCCTAGATGGGCCAGGTGTTTGTGTCGGCCACTAGGGTCGCTTAGCTTACTCACACAGCTACCTCATTGCGCCTCTTTTTTTCTTTGCGTCATGTGCTGTTTGGGGAGTGTTTTTTGGAAGGCCCATCCTGCGTGACACTGCAGTGCCACTCCTAGATGGGCCAGGTGTTTGTGTCGGCCACTAGGGTCGCTTATCTTACTCACACAGCTACCTCATTGCGCCTCTTTTTTTCTTCTTTGCGTCATGTGCTGTTTGGGGAGTGTTTTTTGGAAGGGCCATCCTGCGTGACACTGCAGTGCCACTCCTAGATGGGCCAGGTGTTTGTGTCGGCCACTAGGGTCGCTTAGCTTACTCACACAGCTACCTCATTGCGCCTCTTTTTTTCTTCTTTGCGTCATGTGCTGTTTGGGGAGTGTTTTTTGGAAGGGCCATCCTGCGTGACACTGCAGTGCCACTCCTAGATGGGCCAGGTGTTTGTGTCGGCCACTAGGGTTGCTTAGCTTACTCACACAGCTACCTCATTGCCCCTCTTTTTTTCTTTGCGTCATGTGCTGTTTGGGGAGTGTTTTTTGGAAGGGCCATCCAGCGTGACACTGCAGTGCCACTCCTAGATGGGCCAGGTGTTTGTGTCGGCCACTAGGGTCGCTTATCTTACTCACACAGCTACCTCATTGCGCCTCTTTTTTTCTTCTTTGCGTCATGTGCTGTTTGGGGAGTGTTTTTTGGAAGGGCCATCCTGCGTGACACTGCAGTGCCACTCCTAGATGGGCCAGGTGTTTGTGTCGGCCACTAGGGTCGCTTAGCTTACTCACACAGCTACCTCATTGCGCCTCTTTTTTTCTTCTTTGCGTCATGTGCTGTTTGGGGAGTGTTTTTTGGAAGGGCCATCCTGCGTGACACTGCAGTGCCACTCCTAGATGGGCCAGGTGTTTGTGTCGGCCACTAGGGTCGCTTAGCTTACTCACACAGCTACCTCATTGCGCCTCTTTTTTTTCTTGCGTCATGTGCTGTTTGGGGAGTGTTTTTTGGAAGGGCCATCCTGCGTGACACTGCAGTGCCACTCCTAGATGGGCCAGGTGTTTGTGTCGGCCACTAGGGTCGCTTAGCTTAGTCATTCAGCGACCTCGGTGCAAATTTTAGGACTAAAAATAATATTGTGAGGTGTGAGGTATTCAGAATAGACTGAAAATGAGTGGAAATTATGGTTTTTGAGGTTAATAATACTTTGGGATCAAAATGACCCCCACATTCTATGATTTAAGCTGTTTTTTAGGGTTTTTTGAAAAAAACACCCGAATCCAAAACACACCCGAATCCGACAAAAAAAATTCGGTGAGGTTTTGCCAAAACGCGGTCGAACCCAAAACACGGCCGCGGAACCGAACCCAAAACCAAAACACAAATCCCGAAAAATGTCAAGTGCACATCCCTAGTATAAAGTGAGTGTGTATGAGGGGCACGCTGCTGTACTCTGCTGTAAATCGTACTGTTTGGTGCGCTTTGTCCACATGCTTCTATAAGCCCTGTGACTCCACGCAGTTTAAACCCTAGTTGAAAAAAATAAAAATTATATATATATATATATATATAGAGAGAGAGAGAGAGAGAGAGAGAGATTATTTGCACTCTCCAGTGCACTGTACCCTAGTACCCAACCCCCACCCACCCCCGCATGTCAGAGATTTTGATAGTAGATGTGCATTTTTTCGCATATCTACGATCAGGTCTGAATTAGGCCCCTTGGCCAATATTGGTGAAGACAATATTGTGATTTGTGAGGTGGTCAAAATTAAGTGGAAATGACTGGGAATTAATATTATTTAGGTTATTAATACTCTGGGAACAAAAAAAAAGCCCAAATTATGTGATTTTAACTTTTGTTTTGCCAGTTTAAAAAAAAAAATGAAAATCCAAATCCAGTCACGGAGGTTTGGCAAATCCAAAACCAAAGCCAGACGACAAATCAGAGCCAAATCCAAATCCATCGAAAATGGTCCGGCGCACATCTCTAGTTTAAAGTGATGGACACCGGATTTGAGTAATACTGAATTACTCCTATGGATGCCCATTACTTTGGGCACCATCATTTGAATTGCCCCCTCTACTTTCTTCTGCTGGCAAGTACCACTGGGGAGATGAGCGTAATTTTCTTCTGACACCAAACATTTTGATTCCGCACCGATCTACAAATGCATATTTTTGGAATGGGCCTCCCTCTCTGTCCCAGCACATGTCAGTAGTCCAAGATGTCTCTCCTCCCCTCTCAATTTGGCTCACTATTTATTTTACATTTTTGCAATTAAACAACCAGCTGACACTAGGATACTACGAACCAGTGTCTAAAAAAGTGTCTATCAGTATTATATAGTTATATAACAACAACTCAATTATTACATGAATATACAGTGTTAGCTTTGCCTGGTGAGGGTCAACTCTTTCAGACCTATCTATCATGCCCCTGTCTGGGCTTAAATGTGCTAAGGCGTTGTCCTGGAGACCAGGGGCGGATCCAAAAGAAAATGAGGGGGGGGGGGGGGCACCATGATAGGGGAACGATAATAGTTAAATTTACATGCACCTAAGGCATGCGTGCTGCCAGATAAGGAGTGTGGTATCACAGGGTGGTGTGGCCTCACAGAATACGCCATCAGGTAATGACTGGCTGCAGGAGCGCATCCTAGTTTATTGCCAATGTTTCACCCTGATGAAAAGTAGAGATGAGCGGGTTCGGTTTCTCTGAAACCGAACCCGCACGAACTTCATGTTTTTTTCACGGGTCCGAGCAGACTCGGATCCTCCCGCCTTGCTCGGTTAACCCGAGCGCGCCCGAACGTCATCATGACGCTGTCGGATTCTCGCGAGACTCGGATTCTATATAAGGAGCCGCGCGTCGCCGCCATTTTCACACGTGCATTGAGATTGATAGGGAGAGGACGTGGCTGGCGTCCTCTCCATTAGAAATTAGATTAGAAGAGAGAGAGAGATTGTGCAGAGTCAGACAGAGTTTACCACAGTGACCAGTGCAGTTGTTGTTAGTTAACTTTTATTTATTTTAATATAATATATCCGTTCTCTGCTATATCCGTTCTCTGCCTGAAAAAAAACGATACACAGCAGCAGCCAGTCACACAGTGTGACTCAGTCTGTGTGCACTCAGCTCAGCCCAGTGTGCTGCACATCAATGTATAAAAGGCAAAGCTTATAATAATTGTGGGGGAGACTGGGGAGCACTGCAGGTTGTTATAGCAGGAGCCCCCAGGAGTACATAATATTATATTAATTTAAAATTAAACAGTGCACACTTTTGCTGCAGGAGTGCCACTGCCAGTGTGACTAGTGGTGACCAGTGCCTGACCACCAGTATAGTAGTATATTGTTGTATGTATTGTATACTATCTCTTTATCAACCAGTCTATATTAGCAGCAGACACAGTACAGTGCGGTAGTTCACGGCTGTGGCTACCTCTGTGTCGGCAGTCGGAACTCGGCAGGCAGTCCGTCCATCCATAATTGTATTACAATATATACCACCTAACCGTGGTATTTTTTTTTCTTTCTTTATACCGTCGTCATAGTGTCATACTAGTTGTTACGAGTATACTACTATCTCTTTATCAACCAGTGTACAGTGCGGTAGTTCACGGCTGTGGCTACCTCTGTGTCGGCAGTCGGCAGGCAGTCCGTCCATCCATAATTGTATTATTATTATAATATATACCACCTAACCGTGGTTTTTTTTTCATTCTTTATACCGTCATAGTGTCATACTAGTTGTTACGAGTATACTACTATCTCTTTATCAACCAGTGTACAGTGCGGTAGTTCACGGCTGTGGCTACCTCTGTGTCGGCAGTCGGCAGGCAGTCCGTCCATCCATAATTGTATTATTATTATAATATATACCACCTAACCGTGGTTTTTTTTTCATTCTTTATACCGTCGTCATAGTGTCATACTAGTTGTTACGAGTATACTACTATCTCTTTATCAACCAGTGTACAGTGCGGTAGTTCACGGCTGTGGCTACCTCTGTGTCGGCAGTCGGCAGGCAGTCCGTCCATCCATAATTGTATTATTATTATAATATATACCACCTAACCGTGGTTTTTTTTTCATTCTTTATACCGTCATAGTGTCATACTAGTTGTTACGAGTATACTACTATCTCTTTATCAACCAGTGTACAGTGCGGTAGTTCACGGCTGTGGCTACCTCTGTGTCGGCAGTCGGCAGCCCGTCCATAATTGTATATACCACCTAACCGTGGTTTTTTTTTCTTTCTTTATACATACATACTAGTTACGAGTATACTATCTCTTTATCAACCAGTCTATATATTAGCAGCAGACACAGTACAGTGCGGTAGTTCACGGCTGTGGCTACCTCTGTGTCGGCACTCGGCAGCCCGTCCATAATTGTATATACCACCTAACCGTGGTTTTTTTTTCTTTCTTTATACATACATACTAGTTACGAGTATACTATCTCTTTATCAACCAGTCTATATATTAGCAGCAGACACAGTACAGTGCGGTAGTTCACGGCTGTGGCTACCTCTGTGTCGGCACTCGGCAGCCCGTCCATAATTGTATATACCACCTAACCGTGGTTTTTTTTTCTTTCTTTATACATACATACTAGTTACGAGTATACTATCTCTTTATCAACCAGTCTATATATTAGCAGCAGACACAGTACAGTGCGGTAGTTCACGGCTGTGGCTACCTCTGTGTCGGCACTCGGCAGCCCGTCCATAATTGTATACTAGTATCCAATCCATCCATCTCCATTGTTTACCTGAGGTGCCTTTTAGTTGTGCCTATTAAAATATGGAGAACAAAAATGTTGAGGTTCCAAAATTAGGGAAAGATCAAGATCCACTTCCACCTCGTGCTGAAGCTGCTGCCACTAGTCATGGCCGAGACGATGAAATGCCAGCAACGTCGTCTGCCAAGGCCGATGCCCAATGTCATAGTACAGAGCATGTCAAATCCAAAACACCAAATATCAGTAAAAAGCCTCTTTTTTTCTTTGCGTCATGTGCTGTTTGGGGAGGGTTTTTTGGAAGGGACATCCTGCGTGACACTGCAGTGCCATTCCTAGATGGGCCCGGTGTTTGTGTCGGCCACTAGGGTCGCTAATCTTACTCACACAGCTACCTCATTGCGCCTCTTTTTTTCTTTGCGTCATGTGCTGTTTGGGGAGGGTTTTTTGGAAGGGCCATCCTGCGTGACACTGCAGTGCCACTCCTAGATGGGCCCGGTGTTTGTGTCGGCCACTAGGGTCGCTAATCTTACTCACACAGCTACCTCATTGCGCCTCTTTTTTTCTTTGCGTCATGTGCTGTTTGGGGAGGGTTTTTTGGAAGGGACATCCTGCGTGACACTGCAGTGCCACTCCTAGATGGGCCCGGTGTTTGTGTCGGCCACTAGGGTCGCTAATCTTACTCACACAGCTACCTCATTGCGCCTCTTTTTTTCTTTGCGTCATGTGCTGTTTGGGGAGGGTTTTTTGGAAGGGACATCCTGCGTGACACTGCAGTGCCACTCCTAGATGGGCCCGGTGTTTGTGTCGGCCACTAGGGTCGCTTATCTTACTCACACAGCGACCTCGGTGCAAATTTTAGGACTAAAAATAATATTGTGAGGTGTGAGGTATTCAGAATAGACTGAAAATGAGTGTAAATTATGGTTTTTGAGGTTAATAATACTTTGGGATCAAAATGACCCCCAAATTCTATGATTTAAGCTGTTTTTTAGTGTTTTTGGAAAAAAACACCCGAATCCAAAACACACCCGAATCCGACAAAAAAAATTCGGTGAGGTTTTGCCAAAACGCGTTCGAACCCAAAACACGGCCGCGGAACCGAACCCAAAACCAAAACACAAAACCCGAAAAATTTCAGGCGCTCATCTCTAATGAAAAGGCTGATTGGGCCCTGATGTGTTGGTCACCTGTTTCATTAGTTATGGGAGCCTGGAAGGCACCCCAGCACAATATAATTATTCAAGTTATTAGTTGGTGGCGGCAGGTGCAGCATACCTTGTTTTGGGCACTGCACTGAAACTCAGACTGCAGGACACGAACCGCCCATCTTTGATTAGCAGAAGCAGCCAGCTGGATCTCCAACAAGCAGCATAAGACATCTGCAGGACAGCCCTGTCACAATCACACGGGTCGCCTTCTCAAAGCTGAGGCTGAGTTTGACTGCACCTAGCATGGTGATAAAGGAAGTGGAGGAGGAAGTGCTGGGAAACTGTGCGGTGCAGTGAGGGTTAATGAAGCCTTCTGCGCTGTCATAAGTAACAGTCTTACTCAATGCTGGCATTTGAACCCCGTGCCTGGGCAGGACTCTGGCCGGCTGGCAGTGGGGGAGGTAGGTTGCCGTGTGAGCACACGGACTTGCTGTTCTTTTATCAAATCTGACTTAACGGAAATAGCAGTAGTGCTAATGCTGTTCTCCTTTTGAAAAAAATAATAATAATTCAGAAACGAAAGGGGGGGCACGGGCCCGAGTGCCCCTCCCTGGATCCGCCTATGCTGGAGACTGTGCATGCGGAAATGGTTGAGAGCTTCTGTATTGTGCACAACATTCACTATGAACATTGGGCCTAATTCAGATATGATCACATAAGCAAATTTGTTAGCTAATGGGAAACACCATGGGGCTAATTCAGACCTGATCGGTGCTGTGCGTTTTCGCACAGCAACTATTAGGCCTGAACTGCGCATTCGCCGGTGCCACAGTGCGCCGGCACATGGCAGACTGCCGATGGCTGTCTTAGCCCAGCGATTGCCTCTGCCTAATTGACAGACAGAGGCGGTCGCTGGGCGGGAGGGGGCGGTCCGACGGCGTTTAGCCGCCATTTAGGGGGCGCGGCCCACGCAACGCAGGCGTGCCCGGACCATTGTAGGGGTGCGGGTCGCGGTGGCTGCGTGACATCACATGCAGCAGCTGCGACCTAGGCTGCGACGAGTAGTCCCTGCCAGCGCGCAAGAGCGGCACTGGCTGGGAGCTACTCTTCCAGTACAAAAGCGCTTTTGTACATGTGCAGGGGGGTCGGCCCTGACATGCGGGGCGGACTAGCCCTGTGCTGGGCGTCTCCACGCATGTCAGGGAAGCTGATCGTAGATGTGCTAAATTTAGCACATCTACGATCAGGTCTGAATCACCCCCCATGTGCACTGCAGGGGGGCAGATATAACATTTGCAGAGAGAGTTAGATTTGGGTGGGTTAATTTGTTTCTGTGCAGGGTAAATACTGGCTGCTTTATTTTTACACTGCAATTCAGTTTGAACACACCCCACCCAAATCTAACTCTCTCTGCACATGTTATATCTGTCAACCCCCCCGCAGTGCACACGAGCAGCAAATTTTTAGCAAATGGGCAAAACCAAGGGCCTAATTCAGACCTGATCGCTGCTGTACGTTTTCGCACAGCGGGCCATCAGGTCTGAACTGCACATGCGCAGGTGCTGCAGTGTGCCGGCATCTCTGCCTAGCGATTGCCTCTGCCTGATTGACAGGCAGTGGCGTTTGCTGGGCGGGAGGGCAGCTTTGGGTCCCCGTTTTAGGGGCGCGTACCGGGCAATTACAGGCGTGACTGGACCGGGCCGGGGGGTGGGCCGCGGCGACCCGGAGAGCGACTGGTAGCTCCCCGAGTGCGCGCAGGAGCTGTGCTGGTAGGGAGCTACTCTTCAGGTACAAAAGCATCGCTGCAGTGCCCCCATGTGTGCTGTTAGATCTGGGTGGGTGCAGTGGCGTAACTAGAAATTTTTCTCCCCAAGCCAAAAAAATTCTTCGGCGCCCCCCCCATCCCCCATCTTCCATAATTGGCACTAGTAAAGGGACAAACATGCGCGTGTTGTTGCAAAAAAGGGGGCGTGGATTCATTTGAATGGGCGTGGCTTCACATAAAGGGGCGTGGCATTGCAGGAAAAGACTACCTTATACCCCAGTTTTGCAACCTGCACGCCCAGACGTTAGCCACCACAGGAAAGGAAAATAATCCTGATTCATGCCCCTTACATTATTTGTCATTTTTCCTCCTTATAGAAATGCCCAGTATACATTATGCCACATACTGCAATGGCCCTTAGACATTATGCCACACACAATAATGCATATGACACAGTATGCACACCGTAATGCCCCCAACACATTATGCCACACACCGTAATGCCTGTGACACATTATGACAGGAATCGCAATGCCCGTTATACATTATGCTACACACTGCAATGCCCCTGATACATTATAGCACATACAATGTCTGTGACACATTATGACACACACCGCAATGACCCTGAGACATCATACCACATGCCACAATGCCCGTGATATAGTATACAACACACCGTAATGCCTGACACATTATGACACACACCGCAATGTCCGTGATACATTATGCCACACACTGCAATGACCCTGAGACATTATACCACATATCACAATGCCCGTGATATAGTATACCAGGGGTGGCCAAACAGTCGATCGCGATCGACTGGTCGATCGCGGACATGCGACCAGTCGATCGCGATCCGCCGCCCAGCCACCCGAAGCCGCGCCTCTCCTGCCTGCCGCTCTGCCTCCTCAGTCTGGTCTGCGGCAGTGACGGCCGAGTGTATAGCTCAAATCAGGTGCCGGTTCGTTAGCCAATGAGAGCTCGCGGACCGGCACCTGATTTGAGCCATACACGCTGCCGTCACCGCCGGAGATCAAACTGAGGAGGCAGAGCGGCAGACAGGAGAAGCGCGCGCTGCGCTCTCCACACACCAACGGTGAGCTCTTCTATGGGGGCATATCTGGCATTGTGGGCACATAGCTCAGTGGGGGCATATCTGGCACTGTGGGGTCATATGTGGCACTGGGGGCATATCTGGCTCTGCGGGCACATGGCACTGTGGGGGCATATCTGGCACTGTGGGGGGATATCTGTAATCTGGTGCTGTGGGGGCATATCTGTATCTGGCACTGTGGGGGCATATCTGGCACTGTGAGGGCATATCTGGCACTGTGGTCAGCGGTTGACCGAAAGTAACCTCACCGCTGACCACAAAGTTCCCACCATTGGTTATAATGGAGCGCATAGGCGCTACATTGTAACATTGCCGGGTGCTGCCTGTCATACAGTACAGGAGCACACAGCCAATCAGGAGGGTGCCACAATGTGGCGCTCCCTGATTGGCTGATGGAACCCTCTTAGACATAAGTCAGAGGGGGTTTCTGGCATTCGGGGAAAGGGGTCCCATGTGAAAACATGGGGCCCCTTTCAGTGCGAGGTCAGGTGTCCGTTTTGTTATTTTGCAAAGTACCAGGATTACAAATGGATTTAAAGAGGAGCCATCTACACTGGATTTTGTGAGTATAATTTTTTCAACAGGTACACCATGGATTCTACATGGAGAAGAGGACCGGCCCTCTTGTGAACATAGGTAAGTATGTGTATATGGAGGTGTGGATGTATGTATTAAAGTTTTACTTTCAAGGTGTGTGTCTTATGTTTTTATTGGGGTATTTTTTTAGTAGTAGTACTACAGGTACCAGCGGGCCCGGTTTTCCAATGCATGCTGGTACTTGTGGTTCTCCAAGTACCAGCTTGCGGGGGAGGCTTGCTGGGACTTGTAGTACTGCTACTAAAAACAATATTCATTTTTTGACAAAAAGGCTATCAGCCTCCCATCCGCAGCCCTTGGATGGGGGGGACAGCCTCGGGCTTCACCCCTGGCCCTTGGGTGGCTGGAGGGGGGGGACCCCTTGATTGAAGGGGTCCCCACTCCTCCAGGGTACCCCGGCCAGGGGTGACTAGTTGGTTATGTAATGCCAGGGCCGCAGGGACCTAGATAAAAGTGTCCCCCGGCTGTGGCATTATGTATCTGGCTAGTGGAGCCTGGTGCTGGTTTCAGAAATACGGGGGACCCCTACGCTTTTTGTCCCCCGTATTTTTGGAACCAGGACCAGGCGCAGAGCCCGGTGCTGGTTGTTTAAATATGGGGGAACCCCTGACATTTTTTTCCCCATATTTTTACAACCAGGACCGGCTCAAAGAGCCCGAGGCTGGTTTGGCTTAGGAGGGGGGACCCCACACATTTTTTTAATTAAAAATAACAAATTCCCACCCCTTCCCACTGAAAAACATGCACGGATCTCATGGATCCGTGCATGCCTATCCAAACACGGGGAAAAAAAGCAGGTCTGTTTTTTTTAGCACTTTTTCACGAATTGTATTTCAGCACGGCAGTGTTTGGCTATTGTCGGCAGTGTTTGTGATTTGCACTTTTTAGTAAATGACCGATTTCTACCAAATTGCAGGCGTATTTGACCGATGGTGTATTGATTCATAATTTTTTTCTAGGACTTCCAAAATATTACGAATGCCCTCATCACTGCCGAGATTTTTGCTTAGTAAATTCCCGAAATGACACTTTGAAGAAAAAACGTCATCTCGGTCAAAATCGGGACCTTAGTAAATATACCCCACAGTGTGCTATAATGTGAATTTAGGATCATACTGTGTGCTATAATGTGAATTTTGGATCATACTGTGTGCTACAATGTGAATTTCAGCTCATACAGTGTGCTATAATGTGAATTTCGGCTCATTCTGTGTGCTGTAGAAACAGAATTTGTCGGCAGATAAGAACCACTTGGCCCATCTAGTCTGCCCCTTTTTTTTTTTTTTTACATTATTTTTTATCTCTAACCTTATCTGATCCTTATTTCTTTGTAAGAATATCCTTATGTCTATCCCATGCATGTTTAAATTGCCCTACTGTCTTAGCCTCTACCACCCCTGATGGAAGGAATGGCGATTCGCCAGTCTGTATCACCAGTGCGCAGGGTTCTCTCCACTAACTGGCAACATTTTATTAGTAATGGCAACAATAGGAAATTTAGAAGCGAACGGGAAGGGCATTACTAAGTGGGAGGGGCTATGATTAGGGGGAGGAGTCATAATTCTTAAACCGCCCCCCCTAAAAGTTAAGTCTAGATCCGCCACTGACTACTACACAAATAAACCTTGGCAGAGAGTGACCTGAAGAATATATAAGACTGGTAGAACAAATTTAGAAGCAGATTTCCCCACAACTTTGGGCCTGATTCAGATGTGGTTGTTCTTGCTGCTGCTGGTGCTATCTTTTGCCTATGCAATTGCGATGATATGAGAATATGGGCAGATTCTAACCCGATAGGGATGCCCACTGCTGTCACATCATCTCCACCCAACAGCGTATAATTACTGATGCATTGGTACCAACGTTGCAAATCAGGTCATGTCACAGAGTCTGAGTATCTCTGAAGACACGCTGGCTGAGTTGCTCTCCCGGGATGCAGATAGCTCTCCAGTAGCAACTAAGGGGGTAATTCAGATCTGATAGCTGCTGTGCATTTTCACACAGCGGGCAATCAGGTCCTAACTGCGCATGCATATGCACCTGAATGCGCAGGCCCGTCGGACAACAATGGACATCACCGGTCAGCGATGGGATGGTGCGAAAATTCCGATCGCATGGGCGTTCCGTTCACAAGGTGATTGACAGGAGGGGGCCATTTGTGGGTGCAACTGAGCGTTTACAGCAAGTGTCCGGAAAAACTCAGGCGTTCCCAAGCATTTTCAGGTAGGGTGTCTGACGTTATCTCCGGCCCTGATCAGCCTGTTCTCATTGCACTGTAGGAATAAGTCCTGGGTTGCGCACAGACTGCACACAGTGGATTTTCACAGCTCGACATACACATGGGATCACACACTTGCACAACAAATTTATACCCCCCCTGGAGGCGGCGACTATCTGATCGCAGGACAGTAACATTAGCAGCCCAGCGATCAGATCTGAATTACCCCCTAAGATCGCAACTGCTAATTTATACACACCTAGAAGATAAGTTTTTCTTTTTTAAATTCTAGAACAAATGTTACATTTTCAGATAAATCTTTATAAATAGAACCATAAGTATTAGCAATAAAATGTCAATTATGAACTGTTGTAGATGTTTTATAATGGGGATCTGAGTAATAACAACTAATAGGAATTATTTACTTGGTAGTACAGAAACCATTGGAAATAGGGGCTCTTAACTCCTGCCCTAAATAACAAGGCACAGTCAAAGGACAAGAGCCCCAGATGTAAACAAATTATAAAGGATACGACAGTTAATAATTGGATCCCTGTAATATTGTTGCAACATTAAACTATCAGCGCAATGTGATAACATTATTTATTTTAAACACTACAGAAAGATTCTATTTTCCTGCACAAACTGTCTCTAATAAGGTCTCAGCCATTTCCTAGCTGATTATGACATCACAAGATGCATCATAATTGCACTGTGGCTCAGGGTTATATCACAGGCTTTAGCAGTTTTAGTCTTTTGATAGGTAGTTTTCAGTGGAGTAAGACGGAAATTGAGTTTATTGTAGTTAAGGAGATTTTTAATAATATTTTTACCAACCATGAGTGACACAGGAGAGGATCTGACATCTGAAGGTAAGTGGTCATTATCATTATAATATAATCATTTTTACTAAGCAGAAATACATAATTATATTTGGATAGAGCCATAGACACATGCATACCTCTGCAGGTATCAGGAGTCAGGACACACAGTACATTGGCCCTCATTCCGAGTTGATCGGTCGCAAGGCGAATTTAGCAGAGTTACACACGCTAAGCCTACGCCTACTGGGAGTGTATCTTAGCTTCTTAAAATTGCGACCGATGTATTCGCAATATTGCGATTACAAACTACTTTGCAGTTTCTGAGTAACTTCAACCTTACTCTGCCTGTGCGATCAGTTCAGTGCTTGTCGTTCCTGGTTTGACGTCACAAACACACCCAGCGTTCGCTCAGACACTCCCCCGTTTCTCCAGCCACTCCTGCGTTTTTTCCGGAAACGGTAGCGTTTTCATCCACACGCCCATAAAACGCCGTGTTTCCGCCCAGTAACAACCATTTCCTGTCAATCACATTACGATCGCCGGAGCGATGAAAAAGCCGTGAGTAAAAATACTATCTTCATTGTTAAATTACTTGGCGCAGTCGCAGTGCGAATATTGCGCATGCGTACTAAGCGGATTTTCATTGCGATGCGATGAAAAATACAGAGCGAACGACTCGGAATGAGGGCCATAATACATAACTTACTAGACACAATGTAAGAAACCTCACACTGGTCTGCAGTAATGTAGTGAGTGAGTGCTATAATAATATTATGTGAAATGGTGTTTGATTTAGGAGTGAGGACTCGCCTGTGTGTAGGGGTTTGTTATATGATAATAATATATATATATCCCAGGGACGTGCGGTGAGCTAAATAGCTCAAGAGGCAATGGCTAACCCCAGAGCCAGATTTACATGTAATATATGAGCCAAAGGGTACATCTGGTCATTATACACAGGTGCAGCATTATAAACTTCTGGAAATCTTGTGAGTTTTGATTAGAGATGTGTGAAAAGGATACACAGGGGAGGCACTGCCTCACCTGCCATAGACTTTTTACTCCAGAGTTTGGGCTATAAAAATTATTAGAATAGTGCAAAGAAGATATTTCAAACAAATTATCAGTCTTTTTCATATATTTTATTCAGTCAAAACTCTGGTTTAAACGTAAGTATGACAGGAAAGGCTCTGCCTAACTGCCTCACCCCACCGCACGTCACTGAATATCCTCACAGGGTTACATAAGATATCAATTTTATACGTGCTGCCTACTCTCCCGTCCTGTGTGAGACACATTTTTGCGGTAGTAGCCCAGTTTTACGGGTAGTGTATAGGAGACAGCCAATGGGAGTCTGGGGGTGGGCTTAGAAGGAGAGTGATGCCTAATGCTGAGTCCCTAATGCGCATTGAGACTGTTTTACACAACGCTGCCATCCCAGGGTAATACAAGCCAGCACATATATTACATACAACATGCATGTTTATATGTGCTAAGCGCCCCCACCCCCTGCACTATGTAGTCAGCTCTGCAGCCCAGGAGCTGCAGCCGCCTCTGAAAAGGAGGGTGCCCTGGAATGCTGCGCACCACTTTATTTACTTGTTTGTCACTCTTTAAGAAACCAGCTCTCATGAGCACATAAGACTTTTCATTCCAGCCTCTGGTGTGTAGGCTTATTCACATATATAGTATGGGCCTGGGTCTGGTTACCATTGATAGCTAGCAGGCCCAGACCTTTACTTTGGAGACTGGGGGGGACTCAAATTTCCTAAAGCTTGTAAAATAGAATTGGTGATGTTGCCCTTAGCAACCAATCAGATGCTGTCTATCATTTCTCTATTGCCTTTTAGAAAATGATAGACATCATCTGATTGGTTACTATGGGCAATGTCACCAATTCTCTGTTTTAAAAGCTTTAGTAAATGTACCCCTCTGTATGCAGAATGTAGAGGTTATTAGTAACAATACTGCTCATGTAGCTGAAGCAACTCTTTTGTATTCATGATTGCTTTTCATAAACCAAAGGTTCCAAAACTTGGTCCTCAATGCACCCTAACAGTCCATGTTTTAAGGACATTCATGTTTGATTCTGAGTGAATTAATTAGTACCTCAATTTTAATTTAACCCTCTGTGGTCAGCCATGTATATCCTTAAAACCTGGTCTGTTATGGTGTCTTGAGGACTGTGTATGGGAACCACTGATATAAGGAATTGATATGTGTAACATGGCTGCAAATGAAATGAAATGTATTCACCTAAACTTTTATTTTTCTTGTACAGCCGGCCTTAATCTCCAGTCACTGAGAGGACCACAGATAGCTTATATAGCTGTGGGCTTGGCATGCTTTCTGGGTGTATTGGCCTTCATCATTTACACCTGGTAAGTTACTAACATCATGTACAAATAATATTACAGTTAATTTATCTAGATAAAAGTTATATTATCCTATGCAATGGCTAAGCTCCCATGCCAATATCCAATGGTGTAAAGTATCTGAACTTAATTAATTACAATAGTAAAAGTCAGAATTTTGATCTATAGGAAACTGTCACATGCCGGAGTTGCTAAGTTGTCGTCCTGACATTTCTCATGCAGGTTTAGGCACTTCAGTACCTGCTAGTTGGGATTACAGTGACGATTTAAGAAATATGTCTGTACATAACCTTAAACACCTACAATGGAAACAGGAACTCGGAATTATGGGAAAGGGAATTTATTGAAATAAACTATATTTTACAACTTTAAATATATAAACAAAACAAACATATCAAGAGAGGGAGAGAGGGAGGGAGCAACTAACAGAAAGTTAGATTTACTTTTAAGACGATTTGGATATGGAGAGGGTTAATACAGAATCATTGGTATTAACATACGAAGATATTATTTAAGTGATATACTAATACATAATGTGCCACTATATATTGCCTTTGAAGTCATATAAGACATGGAGACCCCATGGTTACTTTCTGTGTTCTGCTACTGACTACTTTTCATTATTTTCTGCAGTTGTAAGAAATGCAGGTCAAAGGCTGACCCAGAGGAAGACATCGAAGCCAACTTTGTTACAGACCCAGGTAACATTACCTAGAGTAATACATAAATGTACTGACCACAGGACAAACAAAATCAACTCTATTCTTAGTCATGTTGTTGAAGCTTAGAATGCAAAACCCTTTAGGCAGAGATATATCAAGCCTTGGAGAGAGATAAATTGGAGAGAGTTAAAGTTCCTTCCAACCAATCAGCTTCTTATAGGATATACTAGAAAAATGACAGCTAGAAGCTGATAGGTTGGTACTTTACCTCTCTCCACTTTATCTATCTCTAATATTTTACAATTATCCCCCTTAATGTTTTACTCTTGCTATTGTTTTGGATGTAAATGTATTTAGGCAGCTGTATAAGGGCGCCAATCACTGGAGGGCACCACATGGTGATGCTGAATATGTTTTTAAAAAAAATGACATTGTTCTAGGCTAGCCACCACTGTCAGTCACCTCACCACAGGCAGTGCACTTGTCACTGCCAGTGCTTGGCATCCTCTCTGCGCTGTGTTGATGTGCGCTGGCAGCACTGCTTGTTTACAAGTCAATCACCCTTTGGACTCAGAGCCTGGCCCTGGCCTGCTCTCTCACTCCCTTATCGCCTCCTCTTCCTTTAAGAGGTAACCAGCAGGGCTGCCAGGGACTGAAAAGAGTAGGCTTCACTAGTAAGTTGTCTGGTATGCAGTGGTGGATTTTACCCCAGGTAAAGTCTGCCACCCAGCTTAGTGTTATTGAACAAGATGCAGTCCATGAGACTGCACTGGCTTTACTGTGACTAGCAGTCATTTCCTATTGGAAGTTCTACCTGTCAGTCACAGACACACAAGGCAGTCCCATTGGTTGGTGTTTCCTCTCTCTGGGACTGTCAGACTGGGCTGTGATAAGCAGTGAGCTGGCTTCGTATAGGAAGCCAATCCCTGCCTTTGGCACAGCCCAATCTGATCTGGCTTCTATGGGCTTCAGGTGATGCAGTCCATAGGAGCTGGGGGTTTATGCATGTGCAATCGAACCATGGCGTCATTGAAAGCTAGTGTGGTGTGGCAAGTTAGACAGCACGGCAGCAAGCTTTGGTGTACTGTACAGTAGACTAATGTGTAGCTATTTTTCTACAAATGCATAAGAGCACTATATCAGCAGAGGGTCTGCTGATGTATGGTGCAGTGTGCAGAACATAGAATAATAATAATAATAATAATAATAATAAGAATAATAGTAATAGTAATAGTAATGATAATAAACATAGGTAAATTTTAAAACTAATCAATACTGTACCAGGCAGCTTTACCAGTGATGGTGGTGGGTGGGTAGGTATTGTGTAGCTTTGTCTAGGGCACCTGGAAACCTCGCATCGGCCCTGTATACAATTATCTGGCCTATTCTTCTGACATGTACTGTATAGTTACATGACTGATCTGAAAACATTGATCAGTCAGACATGCCAGACCATTCAGCATGTACGTCCGATGCAACATTTTGAAGTGTCATGTCAGCCGCATTGGTTAGTGTATGCACTGCCGCAGCTGACATTTGCCCTGTTTCTTCTGACCAGAGGAACAGGGAAAGGTCTTCTCCCCAAGGAAGGAATGCAGATATCCTGTGGCAATAGACTGTGAGATATCATATAGCTAGGTCGGACTGGCCCTTAGGAGTATATGGAAAACCCCCGGAGGGCCCCTCTGCCTGATGCCCACCTCCTCTTCCCCTTGTGCTATTATACGCTTATGTTGTTATAACTCCCTGCTCTGTGTCATGATATCACATCATTCTACTTGGTTTTGGTTCAGTGTATATAAGATTAGTTTTAAAAGACAGTATAAAATGCAATGTTTTTGTAGCTCTTCATAGGGAATTATAGGAAAATTAGCAGCAAAAAGCTGCAACTGTGGATCCCCCTGGCCGATTGTGAATAATGATATGGATTTGTGGGGTTTGTAAATTTAGATAGAGTTCTATATGATTTATCAAGGCACAGGTGGTAACCACCTCCAGCTATTGCTTCCTCTATAAATTACTATTTTTCTTTTCTGTCTGTTTTGATAATTAGACCCCTTAATAACTAACGAATAAGTGTGGGCTGCGTATTACCTGTTACTAACTGTTTCATTTTACATTTTAATAGATAATGAAGAACTAAGGCGTCTGGTAATAGAGATGACACCAGTCTATGGGATAAAGAGCATTCTTAAAAAAAAAGATGAGGATAACAACAACGCCAAATTTAAATCCCAAAACAAAGTTCATTTTAAGGATTATCTTGAATCCATCAAGAAGGCAGAAAAAGACCAAAAAGCCAAAAAGATAAGAAAAATTAAATATAAACAAGCAGGCAAATAAAAACATTGAGAAAATGATACAACCGGGGGCATGGCTTGGACACCATCTGGAAGGAAGCAGGCAGGTTAGCTGCTCCTGAGGCGTACCCGGACGCTTGCCATGCCCGGACTCAAGGACCAGCCGCAGGACACACTGAGACTGTGTTGCAACGAGGCATCGGACCTGCTTGCCTGCCGAACTGCCGGACACCTTCTCGGTTGTGGGTGCCCAATACAACGGTCAATGCAGAGGACCATGACCAGCAACGCCCCCCCCCCCCCCATGTGCTCCAGAGAGGGCCTGGAGGTAGTGGTATTGTGAGACCGGAGCTGGACAATGGACCAGGGCCTAAGGCAGTGGCAGAGAGCAAAGCTGATCTGAAGGAGGAGAGTCCCCATACAGGCCAGTCTACAAGGAGAAGCGGAGGCCAGACGGGGAGATAATCACCTTCCTGCTGCCCACTAACTTCAGGCAGTCAGTGAACTTTACCCCACTGTGTATCAATAACAGAGAAGTACTGTACTGTGAATATGCAGGCCGTTCTTCACTGCATATTTATAACATGTACATACTGTGACTCCACAATGAATGATTTCTGAAATAAAGGGTCACGTAAATATATACTAGTATTATACTGTAGTTTTTGTACAACTTGAGTGTGTTCAGCAATATGATCATGACTATCAATCGAGAGAAGAGCAGCACCAAGCAAATACTAGCGCTGCAGCTGCTGCCACCAGTCACAACAATGCTAGCTCTTCAATTCCATCTTCTGAAGCTGCTGCGCAAAGGCATAGAGGGTTTCATTCAGGGCATCTGAAATATATATATATATATATATATATATATATATATATATATATATATATAGTGGCATTGCCGGTGCTGCACTCAAAGCATACTTTCAATAAAAGGCACAAAGGTGGAAGGTTAACATAGATAGATAGATAGATAGATAGATAGATAGATAGATAGATAGATAGATAGATTATATTACAGTAGTAAATATAAAACACATTTAATAAAGGGGAAAGGTTATTGCAGAAAAACATAAAATTGGAAACATGCCATTCACCACACGCAGTGGCAAGGAAAGAGTCAGGCCTTGGTCTTTATTTACAAGTGGTGGTTCTGCAACTGTCAGTGAGGCATCTTCTTCTGCTTCTCATGACGACACAAGACCTTTTCACTCAGAATCTAGAAGAGGTGCAAAAAATAAAAATAAAAACCACTAAGACAGTAGACCAAACTGTGTGTTCAGAACCAACACACATCCCTGAGGAGAGTCTAGGGGTGTCCACATTAGCTATGTGTGAGTCTGATATTTCTCACACATTTCTGTCCTTATAGAGAAGCCTCTTTTGCATCCTTCCACCATTTCTGTACCATCTGCACAAGTGGGGAGCAGTACAATTAAAGATGGTGAGCAGAGCCGGATTAAGGGGGGAGCCCAGGGGGTACGTTACCCTGGGCCCCCCAAATCTCAGGGGCCCCCTGGAGGATCCGTAGGAATCTTTCACTTAGGCTCCAAGATCATGCAGCTTCTGCTGCTGTCATCGGGGCCAGCACTGAGTGCAGCAGCCAGTCACAGCTGCTGAACTGGTCATCTCCCACTGCCACCAATGGGCTGCGGTGAGGATGCCTCTGCTCACTCCCCCCGCCCCCTATGCTCCGTGAAGCCCCACCCCCTTCTCTCCTCTATCCCTATGTCTTTGCTTATCCTGCTCTAGTCTCCACCCCTTCCCTCTCCTCCTCTCTTCTACCCTATCTGTGACTGTCTCTCCTCCCCATGAGCTCCAGCTCCGCAGTCTGCTGAGAACAGGCAGCCTACTTCCTACTGAGGTAAGTATATGGATTATGGGGAAGTGTAGGGGGGTATATTAATACAGTCTGGGGTTGTATTAATGTTATATGTGGGGGTTATGTTAAGAGGATAGGGGTGTATTAACATTATGGGGACTATACAGTATTACTGTTATTGGGGTGGGTGTGTATTAATATTATGGGTGTATATTACTGTTATCTGGGTGGTGGGTTGGGGTGGGGGTGTATTAATATTATGGGTGTATATTACTGTTATCTGGGTGGTGAGTTGGGGTGGGGGTGTATTAATAATATGGGGGTATATTACTGTTATCTGGGTGGTGGGGTTATACAATACTGAAAGGGATATTCAATTACTCTGACTTGCTGTCGGGTGTACTGTATTGCCGTAAACACTGTTTCTCTGACGTCCTAGTGGATGCTGGGAACTCCGAAAGGACCATGGGGAATAGCGGCTCCGCAGGAGACTGGGCACAAAAGTAAAAGCTTTAGGAGTACCTGGTGTGCACTGGCTCCTCCCCCTATGACCCTCCTCCAAGCCTCAGTTAGATTTTTGTGCCCGAACGAGAAGGGTGCAAACTAGGTGGCTCTCCTGAGCTGCTTAGTGAAAAAGTTTAAGTATAGGTTTTTTATTTTCAGTGAATCCTGCTGGCAACAGGTTCACTGCACCGAGGGACTAAGGGGAGAAGAAGCGAACTCACCTGCGTACAGAGTGGATTGGGCTTCTTAGGCTACTGGACATTAGCTCTAGAGGGACGATCACAGGCCCAGCCATGGATGGGTCCCAGAGCCGCGCCGCCGGCCCCCTTACAGAGCCAGAAGACAGAAGAGGTCCGGGAAATCGGCGGCAGAAGACGTCCTGTCTTCAATAAGGTAGCGCACAGCACCGCAGCTGTGCGCCATTGCTCTCAGCACACTTCACACTCCGGTCACTGAGGGTGCAGGGCGCTGGGGGGGGGGGGGCGCCCTGAGACGCAATAAAAATACCTTAGATGGCAAAAAATACATCACATATAGCTCCTGGGCTATATGGATGCATTTAACCCCTGCCAGTTTTTCCTTATAAAAGCGGGAGAAAGGCCGACGAGAAGGGGGCGGAGCCTATCTCCTCAGCACACTGGCGCCATTTTCCCTCACAGCTCCGTTGGAGGGAAGCTCCCTGACTCTCCCCTGCAGTCCTGCACTACAGAAACAGGGTAAAACAAGAGAGGGGGGGCACTAATTTGGCAGATAAATCAATACAGCAGCTATATAAGGGAAAAACACTTATATAAGGTATACTCAGATTACGGAGGATAACACAGACTCAGAAGATGAAGAAGAGGACCCTCCGGTTAGCCCTGAAAAGAGAAAAAGCCCCCCCAAAAAGAGATCCCCGCCGAGACGGAAAAGTAATAAAAGGGGCTTCCAACAACTAGGACGAGAAAGGAAAAATCTCCCTTATGAATTCAACAGAAATAGAGATAGAGAACCCAGACAAGAGAGGGAGAACCAACAGAGAAGAACTACTTATGAAAATTATGAAGATTGGAAGCAACACCAATATAGGGAAGATGGCAACATAAGAGGAGCTTATGAATATTCAGGTAGAATTAATACCCATTCGAGTAAAAATCACCAGTCACAATTTCAGAAGAAAGAGAATGAAACCTATAGGAGGAAAAACCCAACAAGACCAAGGGAAGATAGGATTCCAATTCCCTTGAAGGGAAAAAGACAACAACCCCCAATAGAGGAACACAGAACACCGTCTTTTTTAGACAGACGAGGAAATTACCAACATATAAGATAAATCTCAAAAAGAACAAAAGGGGAAGTAGAGGGGGGAAACCCAGTAAAAGACTCAAAATGCGAAAAAAGGGCACATTAAAAAGAAAGGAAAAAAGAAAAATAAGGCCACCAACAGAGGAAGACCCAACAAAAGAGGGAAGAACAAAGATATTCAATCTCAGTAACCATTTACTGGCTAAAGAGGAGATCAGGGTATTGGAGAAGGGTCTTAAATATGCCCCTTCCCTACCCCTCAATAAATTTACCACCTTCGTGGACCTTAATAAATATATAAGAAAATTAAGTTTAAAAAAGTTCTTCTTGAACAAGGAAACCAATGGAGAAAGTAATGGGGAAACCCTGGAAAATGATCATGAGGAGACACATTTTAGACCTAAATCAGTTTTTAACCCAACACATATGAGGGGGAACTTTTTAGAAACTTTTTTAAGCCTCTGCACTGATGAAATACAATCTCTTGATAGGGGTAATATCAAATTCAACTTGACTAAAAAAGAAAGACTGGCACTAAAGAACCTGAGTGAAAACTCAGAATTGGTCATTAAGCCAGCCGATAAGGGGGGGGGCATTGTTATCATGACTAGGTCATGGTACAATCAGGAAGTTTTAAGACAACTGGAGGACAGGGGTACGTACCATAAACTCCGAACAGATCCCACTGATGGCATAATAAAGAATTTGGAGAACCTCCTTGAAAGATACAAAAGAATTCAGGTATTGGGAGAGAAGGAATATAAATTTTTATTCCAAAGTGAACCAACGGTTCCGGTATTATATATCCTACCAAAAGTTCACAAAAACCCTACAAACCCCCCCGGCAGACCGATTGTCTCTGGCATTAATTCGGTTACAGCAAATCCTTCGGAATTTATTGACTTCTATTTGCAGCCTTTAGTTATACAGAATAAATCGCACCTTAAAGATACTACGGACTTTCTAAATCTTTTAGAAACCATCACATGGGAGGAAGGACTAATTATGGTAACTGCAGATGTTCGCTCCCTATATTCAATTATTGACCATGAGAAAGGGGAAAGAGCGGTCAAGAATTCTTTAGGAAAAAGCCAATTGGACAGTAAACTTCAAGAATTCATCAGTGAAGGAGTACACTTTATCTTAACGAATAATTACTTCCTTTATGACGATGACTATTATCTCCAAAAGGTGGGCACCGCCATGGGCACCAGGTTCGCTCCAAGTTACGCCAACATCTTTATGGGCTGTTGGGAAAACGATAAAATATGGAATAACAACCCATTTGGAGCGAACCTGGTGTCATGGTCACGATACATAGACGATGTCTTTTTTGTATGGAAAGGGGATCAGAGATCTCTTGAGGAGTTTTTCAAGTACCTTAACACCAATGATGTCAACATTGAATTTTCCTTTACAAGTGATACCACCACAGTTAACTTTTTAGACGTGACGATATACGTAGAGAATGGGGGTATCCATACCAAATGCTTTGTTAAGCCAACTGATTCAGGGACATATTTACAAGCTATGAGCTGCCATCATCCTAATTGGCTGAACTCTATCCCTGGCAGCCAACTTAGGAGAGTCAAACGTAACTGTTCTAAGGAGGAGAAGTACCTCCAACAATCAGAAACCTTGAAAAATAAATTCATAGCCTCCGGTTATAAAGAAAATCGTATCAAGGAAGCAACTGATCAAGTGGAGAAAATTGATAGGAAACAACTCCTTACCAAGAAACCCAAACAAAAGGAAAATTCAACAGCCTATAATTGGGCATTTATAACTACCTACAACAGTCAATATAAACAACTAGAGACTATTTTATCCAAACACTGGAAGATCCTTAAAAGTGACCCTATTATAGGGGAATTACTACCCCATAAACCAAAATGCATCTACAGAAGAGCACCCACCATAGGTTCAAGGGTGGTTAAGAGTTTGCTCCCTTCAGATAAAATTAGACCAGGTATGGTGAAGTCAAAAGGATTTTATAGGTGAGGATCCTGTATCGGTTGCAAAGAAATAAAAGGAGACAATAAAAAACTGCTAGAAGTCCAAATTAATGGCAAAACAGAAACAATTAGGGAGTTTATAACTTGTAATGTGAAGAACGTTGTTTATGGGATAGAATGCACCTGTGGTCTCTACTATATAGGCCGAACTTCCAGACCGTTAAAAATACGACTGGGAGAACACCTACGAAATATAAGGAAGGGTCTACAAACCCATTCCTTATCAGAACACTTCAGAACAGTACACAATAATAAAACATTGGAGATTAGGAGGTTTTTTGGCATAAAACATATATTAGGTCACCGTAGACAAAGAGATTTAGCCACTCAACTGGCTAAGGCTGAAATGAAATTAATTTTTGAACTAGGCACCCTGAAACCAGGAGGCCTCAATCTGGATTTTGAGGTCAAATGTTTTTTATAGAATTACACCTCGGTTCTATATTTCTCCATTATTTGCTGCTATTGCTTAAATTGCTTAATTTTTTACTGCATATGATGTATTCCCCATTGGCCACATGAGGACACCTTTCCCAGCACGGGCACTTTATCTTAATAATTGTTTCTTTAAATTGTTTCTCTAATGACTCTTTTAATGTATCTCCAACCCTTGTTTTTATACAGTGTAGAAACCGTATGTATTTTAATTATATGTATCTTTTTAATTGCTGGATAGTTTAGGAGTGTGTCCTTTAAACAACGAAGGCCAGACGCTGAATAAAACCGTTCCCATGACAACTGATTAGATGCATTACGAAAGCCGCGACCGGAAATGATACGTCCGGTCGTCATGGGAACGAACAGTGAGGAGTATGGGATATGGAGTCCGCTCGAGGCCTTCGGCGGAAGTGACGCGGCGGTACCATGACAACCCGCCGTAGCCGGAAAATTCTAATAGGTAATGAGATGATGGACATCAGCTGCAACCGGAGGGTTGCGATTGGCCCAAGGACATTTAAATTCCACAGTTCAATAGCTCCACAAACGGACTCCTTGAAAAAGACCCCAGTCTAGGGGTGGAAACGCGTCGGAGGGAACAACAGTGACAGCCCAGGACAGACGCATGAGTGTAATACCGGGAGACTGACTACAGCCGAGCAGACATCAAGGGTGCCCGGGACTCTCTCGCATTGTGCTGTTTCTGAACTGTTTATTAAGTTCATGAGATTCTGGTAATTACCTCTATACATCTGTGCTGGACATTTTGCTGTTTTAATAGTCCATGTGGAGCTAATTACTTTTATGTACATTTCATGTTCAAACGTGTTATTAAAGATAACTGTACTGTACTTCACTATATGAACCCTTTCTTTTCATGCATGTGAATATTTGGATGCAACTGTTGACTGTCTAAGAGGAAGCTAGCCCAGTATAAATCATTACAGACCGTCCTCTATACAACAGCGCCGGATAAGTGATACCATTTTTTTTATCTATTGTGTGTTGTGGTGGAGGTTGGAGGAATCCTCCCATTAGGTATTCACAAATTTGGCTGCATATTGACTATTCAGCGCACTAGACCGCGGTGTCACATCTTCTTACACTTATATAAGGTTATCCCTGTATATATATAGCGCTCTGGTGTGTGCTGGCAAACTCTCCCTCTGTCTCCCCAAAGGGCTAGTGGGGTCCTGTCCTCTATCAGAGCATTCCCTGTGTGTGTGCGGTGTGTCGGTACGTTGTGTCGACATATATGATGAGGAAAATGGTATGGAGGCGGAGCAATTGCCTGTAATAGTGATGTCACCCCCTAGGGAGTCGACACCTGACTGGATGGTCTTATGGAAGGAATTACGTGATAGCGTCAGCACTTTACAAAAGACTGTTGATGACATGAGACAGCCGGCAAATCAGTTATTACCTGTACAGGCGTCTCAAACACCGTCGGGGGCTCTAAAGCGCCCGTTACCTCAGATGGTCGACACAGACCCAGACACGGACACTGACTCCAGTGTCGACGGTGAGGAAACAAACGTATTTTCCAGTAGGGCCACACGTTACATGATCACGGCAATGAAGGAGGTTTTGAACATTTCTGATACTACAAGTACCACAAAAAAGGGTATTATGTGGGGTGTGAAAAAACTACCCGCAGTTTTTCCTGAATCAGATGAATTAAATGAGGTGTGTGATGAAGCGTGGGTTTCCCCCGATAAAAAACTGCTAATTTCTAAAAAATTATTGGCATTATACCCTTTCCCGCCAGAGGTTAGGGCGCGTTGGGAAACACCCCCTAGGGTAGATAAGGCGCTCACACGCTTATCAAAACAAGTGGCGTTACCGTCTCCTGATACGGCCGCCCTCAAGGAACCAGCTGATAGGAAGCTGGAAAATATCCTTAAAAGTATATACACACATACTGGTATTATACTGCGACCAGCAATCGCCTCAGCCTGGATGTGCAGTGCTGGGGTGGCTTGGTCGGATTCCCTGACTGAAAATATTGATACCCTGGACAGGGACAGTATATTATTGACTATAGAGCATTTAAAGGATGCATTTCTATATATGCGAGATGCACAGAGAGATATTTGCACTCTGGCATCAAGAGTAAGTGCGCTGTCCATTTCTGCCAGAAGAGGGTTATGGACGCGACAGTGGTCAGGTGATGCGGATTCCAAACGGCATATGGAAGTATTGCCGTATAAAGGGGAGGAGTTATTTGGGGTCGGTCTATCGGACCTGGTGGCCACGGCAACGGCTGGGAAATCCACCTTTTTACCCCAGGTCACCTCTCAGCAGAAAAAGACACCGTCTTTTCAGGCTCAGTCCTTTCATCCCCATAAGGGCAAGCGGGCAAAAGGCCACTCATATCTGCCCCGGGGCAGAGGAAGGGGAAAAAGACTGCAGCAGGCAGCCTCTTCCCAGGAACAGAAGCCTTCCCCCGCTTCTGCCAAGTCCTCAGCATGACGCTGGGGCCTTACAAGCGGACTCAGGCACGGTGGTGGCCCGTCTCAAGAATTTCAGCGCGCAGTGGGCTCACTCGCAAGTGGACCCCTGGATCCTGCAGGTAGTATCTCAGGGGTACAAATTGGAATTCGAGACGTCTCCCCCTCGCCGGTTCCTGAAGTCTGCTTTACCAACGTCTCCCTCCGACAGGGAGGCGGTATTGGAAGCCATTCACAAGCTGTATTCCCAGCAGGTGATAATCAAGGTACCCCTCCTACAACAGGGAAAGGGGTATTATTCCACGCTGTTTGTGGTACCGAAGCCGGACGGCTCGGTGAGACCTATTTTAAATCTGAAATCCTTGAACACTTACATACAAAGGTTCAAATTCAAGATGGAGTCACTCAGAGCAGTGATAGCGAACCTGGAAGAAGGGGACTATATGGTGTTTCTGGACATCAAGGATGCTTACCTCCATGTCCCAATTTGCCCTTCTCACCAAGGGTACCTCAGGTTTGTGGTACAGAACTGTCATTATCAGTTTCAGACGCTGCCGTTTGGATTGTCCACGGCACCCCGGGTCTTTACCAAGGTAATGGCCGAAATGATGATTCTTCTTCGAAGAAAAGGCGTCTTAATTATCCCTTACTTGGACGATCTCCTGATAAGGGCAAGGTCCAGGGAACAGTTAGAGGTCGGAGTAGCACTATCTCAAGTAGTACTACGACAGCACGGGTGGATTCTAAATATTCCAAAATCGCAGCTGATTCCGACAACACGTCTGCTGTTCCTAGGGATGATTCTGGACACAGTCCAGAAAAAGGTGTTTCTCCCGGAGGAGAAAGCCAGGGAGTTATCCGAGCTAGTCAGGAACCTCCTAAAACCAGGCCAAGTGTCAGTGCATCAATGCACAAGGGTCCTGGGAAAAATGGTGGCTTCTTACGAAGCGATTCCATTCGGCAGATTCCACGCAAGAACTTTTCAGTGGGATCTGCTGGACAAATGGTCCGGATCGCATCTTCAGATGCATCAGCGGATAACCCTGTCTCCAAGGACAAGGGTGTCTCTCCTGTGGTGGTTGCAGAGTGCTCATCTTCTAGAGGGCCGCAGATTCGGCATTCAGGACTGGGTCCTGGTGACCACGGATGCCAGCCTGAGAGGCTGGGGAGCAGTCACACAGGGAAGAAATTTCCAGGGCTTGTGGTCAAGCATGGAAACGTCATTTCACATAAATATCCTGGAACTAAGGGCCATTTACAATGCCCTAAGTCAAGCAAGGCCTCTGCTTCAGGGTCAGCCGGTGTTGATCCAGTCGGACAACATCACGGCAGTCGCCCATGTAAACAGACAGGGCGGCACAAGAAGCAGGAGGGCAATGACGGAAGTTGCAAGGATTCTTCGCTGGGCGGAAAATCATGTGATAGCACTGTCAGCAGTGTTCATTCCGGGAGTGGACAACTGGGAAGCAGACTTCCTCAGCAGACACGACCTCCACCCGGGGGAGTGGGGACTTCACCCAGAAGTCTTCCACATGATTGTGAACCGTTGGGAAAAACCAAAGGTGGACATGATGGCGTCCCGCCTCAACAAAAAACTAGACAGATATTGCGCCAGGTCAAGGGACCCTCAGGCAATAGCTGTGGACGCTCTGGTAACACCGTGGGTGTACCAGTCAGTGTATGTGTTCCCTCCTCTGCCTCTCATACCCAAGGTACTGAGAATCATAAGAAGGAGAGGAGTAAGAACTATACTCATGGCTCCGGATTGGCCAAGAAGGACTTGGTACCCGGAACTTCAAGAGATGCTCACGCAGGACCCGTGGCCTCTACCTCTAAGAAAGGACCTGCTCCAGCAGGGACCCTGTCTGTTCCAAGACTTACCGCGGCTGCGTTTGACGGCATGGCGGTTGAACGCCGGATCCTGAAGGAAAAAGGCATTCCGGATGAAGTCATCCCTACCCTGATCAAAGCCAGGAAGGATGTAACTGTGCAACATTATCACCGTATTTGGCGTAAATATGTTGCGTGGTGTGAGGCCAGGAAGGCCCCTACAGAGGAATTTCAACTGTGTCGTTTCCTGCATTTCCTGCAAACAGGACTGTCTATGGGCCTAAAATTAGGGTCCATTAAGGTTCAAATTTCAGCCCTGTCGATTTTCTTCCAGAAAGAACTAGCTTCAGTTCCTGAAGTTCAGACGTTTGTCAAGGGGGTACTGCATATACAGCCTCCTTTTGTGCCTCCAGTGGCACCTTGGGATCTCAATGTAGTTTTGGGGTTCCAAAAATCACATTGGTTTGAACCACTCACCACTGTGGACTTAAAATATCTCACATGGAAAGTGGTAATGCTGTTAGCCCTGGCTTCAGCCAGGCGTGTCTCAGAATTGGCGGCTTTATCCTATAAAAGCCCTTACCTAATTTTTCATACGGACAGGGCAGAATTGAGGACTCGTCCTCAATTTCTCCCTAAGGTGGTTTCAGCGTTTTACTTAAACCAGCCTATTGTGGTACCTGCGGCTACTAGGGACTTGGAGGATTCCAAGTTGCTGGACGTAGTCAGGGCCCTGAAAATATATGTTTCCAGGACGGCTGGAGTCAGAAAATCTGACTCGCTGTTTATCCTGTATGCACCCAACAAGCTGGGTGCTCCTGCTTCTAAGCAGACTATTGCTCGTTGGATTTGTAGTACAATTCAGCTTGCACATTCTGTGGCAGGCCTGCCACAGCCAAAATCTGTAAAAGCCCATTCCACAAGGAAAGTGGGCTCATCTTGGGCGGCTGCCCGAGGGGTCTCGGCTTTACAACTTTGCCGAGCAGCTACTTGGTCAGGGGCAAACACGTTTGCTAAATTCTACAAATTTGATACCCTGGCTGAGGAGGACCTGGAGTTCTCTCATTCGGTGCTGCAGAGTCATCCGCACTCTCCCGCCCGTTTGGGAGCTTTGGTATAATCCCCATGGTCCTTTCGGAGTTCCCAGCATCCACTAGGACGTCAGAGAAAATAAGAATTTACTTACCGATAATTCTATTTCTCATAGTCCGTAGTGGATGCTGGGCGCCCATCCCAAGTGCGGATTGTCTGCGATACTTGTACATAGTTATTGTTACAAAAATCGGGTTATTATTGTTGTGAGCCATCTTTTCAGAGGCTCCTCTGTTATCATGCTGTTAACTGGGTTCAGATCACAAGTTGTACGGTGTGATTGGTGTGGCTGGTATGAGTCTTACCCGGGATTCAAAATCCTTCCTTATTGTGTACGCTCGTCCGGGCACAGAATCCTAACTGAGGCTTGGAGGAGGGTCATAGGGGGAGGAGCCAGTGCACACCAAGTAGTCCTAAAGCTTTTACTTTTGTGCCCAGTCTCCTGCGGAGCCGCTATTCCCCATGGTCCTTTCGGAGTTCCCAGCATCCACTACGGACTATGAGAAATAGAATTATCGGTAAGTAAATTCTTATTATTGCCGTAAACACACAGGTTTCACTGAACCTGTGTGTTTTCGGGTGAAAATGCACTTTTTACCAGCCGACTAAATCAAATAGCCCAACCGCAGCACCCGAAGAAACATCGGGGGTTTTTACTCCAGATGTCTCTTCGGGGGGTAATTGAATATCCCTTTGAGCCTGATTTGGAGGTGGGTGGATTTGCAGTAGCTGCAGCAGCTGCTACTATGTCTTTATGCTAATGCCGCAGTCAGTGGGCGCCCTTATGTGTCGTCCACCAGCTGTAATGCAAATCTGTCGATGTGTGCATGAAGACGGGCCATCGATCAAACATCGGTTGCACCATCAGACATTATAGAATCCCTTTGGTGCTCAGAATGTCCATTGGATCATGGCTGCCAGTGCCAATGGAACTGCATTTTATGACGCAGTCCCTGACATTGACACGTCTACCGCCATTAACCACTATCCAATCACCTCCCAGGAACACCTAACAAAATTGCATGGCTATCCATGCAATGCAGATATGTGTCTCCTGGTGGTAACGACTGGGACATATTATATTGGCCTGACTTGACATACTGTAGTGCTAGGGTTCATACATTCATAGGATTCTGTACTTTTACATGTCTACAGATTTGAAGGCTCGGACATCGAAAACCAAGTATCTAGAAGAGGATCCAGTGGATTGGAGCAGATGCCCTCAGTAGTCAGTAAGTAGCCCTGACATGCACCCACCCATTATAATAAATAAATACACACACACACACACACACACACACACACACACACACGTGTGTGTATGTGTATATATATATATATATATATATATACACACACACACACACACACATCACAGCAAGGTGTCTGGCTCTCTCTGTAGAATAAAGCCATCAGCGCCGGGTGCCCGCACACTCTGAATCACACACATCCCCACGGTGCTGCACCGTGTGGGGATATGTGTGTGTGTCTTCTTCTGCCTGCCTCTTTATTAGGGGCCCCCCTGACTGAAGTGCGCCCTGGGCCCCCTATAGTCTTAATCCGGCCCTGATGGTGAGGACAAAATAGAAATTGAGGATGCTTAAGTGGAACAGGATGATGGGTATATGTGTGTACTGCTACTATCTGACACTGGAGATGAGGATGATTTGGTGATTTTTTTTCAACTACAAGTGACTGCAGTTCTTGACCATAAAGATCACCTTTTGGGTGTTGAATTATTTTTGCCCAAATCCTGACAACGGTGGTCATTCCGAGTTGATCGCTAGCTGCATTCATCGCTGTGCAGCGATGAGGCAAAAAAAGGCTCTTCTGTGCATGCGTATGCGGCGCAATGCGCGCGCGCAAAGTACTATTACAACGAACTATGTAGTTTCACACAAGATCTACCGAAGCTTTTCAGTCGCACTGCTAGCCACAGAGTGATTGACATGAAGTGGGCGTTTCTGGGTATCAACTGAATGTTTTCAGGGAGTGTTCGGAAAAACGCAGATGTGCCACGAAAAACGCAGGCGGGCTGGCCGAACGCAGGGCGTGTTTGTGATGTCAAAACAGGAACTGAACAGTCTGAAGTGATCGCAAGCGCTGAGTAGGTATTGAGCTTCTCTAAAACTTCACAAAACATTTTTGCCGCCACTCTGCGATCCTTTAGTTCGCACTTCTGCTAAGCTAAAATACACTTCCAGTGGGAGGCGGCATAGCGTTTGCGCGGCTGCTAAAAACAGCTAGCGAGCGAACAACTCTGAATGACCACCAACATTTGTTAAGGCATCTGCTCCATTTGTGAGGCCAAAGTTAGTAGAGGTAGGGACGTTAGCCATCTAGGCACCTCCTCCATGTTATGTCATTTGTGGCGAGTTCATGAAATGTATTTTACAAGATTAAACTGTAGTTAACACCTTCCTCAATCACCTCATTAGTGGTCGGAGTAAGCCCTTCCAAATAATTGTTTTGTAGGGGCCCAAACAAACCAAGGACTTCAGCCACAAAAGTGTCAGCCCCTGTCACTGAAGTGCTTGGTTAAACTGTGCATGTCCTTTTTAATATCAAACATAAAAGTGGGTAGGAGGGCTCAAGGACAATTCCATCTTGTACCACTTGTTTTAGTTTCATTATTGGCTGCATTTTTGGCGGATATTGGTGACTGACTCATTCTTTTTTCCTTGCTAGGCCTCACAGATAATAGTTCATTCACATCAGTCTCTGCACCTCATGGACCATACAGTTGCCAATGCCTACCACAATCTGAATAAATAAATCTTTTTTTTAATTCTTCTTTTATTGCTGACATAATAAATATAAATAGGTAATTCGCCTCTGTGAGTTGTCATTTGTGGAAGTAAAAAAAGAATTGCTTGTTTTCATTGTACAACTTGTGTATGTTGAGTTCACCGATATGGATAACATGGACCATACAGTTGCCTACCATAATCAATTAATCTATCAATCTTTTATTAATTCTTCTTTTATTTTAGGCTGCACCTCATAGAGAATATGGACCATACAGTTGCCACCCCAATCAATCAATCAATCAATCAATCAATCATTTTTTTATTCTTCTTTTATTGTGTTTTTGTCGCTTGTCCTCACTTCACTGTCACTTAGCTTACTCAGCCGGCTAGCTAGCTCAGTGCAGCCTTTTGGCATAAACTGAATGAAAACAATATCGTGAGGTGGATAAAATTATGTGGACATGACTGAATTTAATGTTTATTGAGGTTAATAATAACCTAGGAACAAACAAATGGCCACATTATATGATTTTAGATTTTTTTATCAATTTATTTTTAAAAAGTACAAAACCAAAGGGAGGCAATCAATTTTTCAGCTGTCAGGATACTGATGATCAGGATACCGATGCTGAAATCCCAACAACTGGTGAAATGTCGGCGATCGGAAATCCCCACTCGAGGGGGAATAGATTAGTGTGGTGACCAAAAGTCACCACCTGGCCCGAAGAGCGGCAAGCGCAGCGATTCCAACATTGGTCTACTGACATATCATACTGATTCCAACCAAAACTAGTAACACGATTTTTGCAAAATCAAAACCGGACGACAAATTAGAACCAAACCTAGCAAGAATGGGCTGAGGCACATCTCTACATATGATACTGTATTTGAGGACCTTACAGTTACTGACAGCCTGAACTCTAACCCCTCACCCTGACCTGAGAATTCCATCACTTAGTAAGCCTGTCAGTCTCAGTACATGTAATTCTCCATTATGATATAAATCAGAATAGTCAATGGACCCTGCATATGCATGGTCACTTCACCCTGCTCCACCCATTATTGCCCCTTCCTGCGACACCCCGCTTCCTCTCTTCTATACTTACCACATGTTGCCAGGGCAAGGGAGCTGTCGGGGGAGGGCAAGGTTGCGTGCTTCCGGTGCATGCTTATGGCTCAGTGGGAGTATATACAGGCCTAACAGGCCTACTCACTCTCATGATTTATCTTTGACACAAACACAGATGGAATGATCAATATATTATGAGAAGGTAAAAGCTTATTTAGCTCCTGCACTTCAGATAATAAAATACATTAACAAGGTAAATGGTCATTATATAGACAGCACTGACACCAGGATGACTCGGTATAGTCTCTGTGCCTTATAGCATATACACAGTTGCTCCCACTTTAAAGCCATTTTAAGGGACACTTCGCTGCTGAGCTGCTGCATCTACATGCTCCATGGTACATAATGTCTCATGGCACCCTGGTACACTACAACTTTCAGGGATAGACTGGCCATCTGGCACTTCTGGCAAATGCCAGAAAGGCCTATGGCCTGATGAGCCAGTCTGGCCACACAGAGAGACGGGCTGGCCTCCCTGTGCTCTGCTCGACACATGAAGACAGTGGCTGGCCGAGCAGCTCTACCTCCTATTGCCCATCATGTACTGAAGTGCTCCTTATGGTTTTTTTAACTACTGTAAATACTGATTTCTATAGCCAACACATATGGCTGGAAACACTAATAAGAATTACATCTGCAATACAGACAATGAGGATTGTTACGGTACAGTTGGTCAGTATTCATCAATACGGATATTTCCAGGGGCGTAGATTTCCAGGGATAAATCTATACATCCTGAGACAGTCCCTGGAAATTAGAGAAGTTTGGAACTATGCACTTGAAGGCTAATTCAGATGTGGTCGGAGTAGCTCAGTATGTAAATGCAGCAGAAGGCATCTATTACAAGTAGATGCCAGTCCTGAAAGTAGGGTGGTACTGGGTAGCATGATGTACCATTAAGAAATATGGTGCCGGTACAGCGTACCACCAGCCCACCACCAGCGCCACAGGGTCTCTGTCCACATGGACAGAGACCCTATGCCCCTCCAAAAATGGCCACTGCCTTGGAAGAGAATTATGCTAGAGGTACTATTTCACCTCTAGTGTCTGTCAGGAGAGCACAGCGCGCCCAGAGCTACTTGTAAGTGCAGATTCCAGGTGTGCTGGCGCACTGTGCACCTCCCCTTTAGCAAGGAGCATGTAACCTCCTTGGCAATGAGCAAGTAACCCCCGGACAACAAGCATGTAACCCCTGGGCAATTAGCATAAAAACATCTGGCAAGGAGTATAGAAACATCTGGCAAGGAGCATGTAACCCTTGTCAACAAGCATGTATCCACTGGCAATGAACATGTAACCCCTGGAAAGAAGCATGTATCCCCTGGCAACGAGCATTTAACCCCTGGCAATGAGCAAGAAACCCCTAGCAATAAGCATATAACACCTGGCAATGAGCAAGAAACCCCTGGCATCGAGCATGTAGGGCAGTAAGTCCTACTAGGGGCATTATGTGTGTAAGCAGCACTGCAGGGGGCATTGTGTGTGTAAGCAACACAAGTGGGGCATTATGCATGTAAGCTGCACTACAGGGGGCATTATGTGTGTAAGGGGCACTGCAGGGGGAATTATGTGTGTAAGCAACACTAGTGGGGCATTATGCATGTAAGCAGCACTGCAGGGGCATTATGCATGTAAGCTGCACTGCAGGGGGTATTATGCATGTAAGCGGCACTGCAGGGGGCATTATGCGTGTAAGCGGCAGTAAATTGCCATGGGGGGCGCAAAATGTATAATTACACCACTGCATGTATAGCGTTACCCGGATGTGCTGGGAACGCTGATGCTGGGGATCAGTACGAAATCCCGCTGGACGGGATCACGGCGGTCGGAATACCGACACCGGAATACCGACCAGCACAATCCCGACATGGGTGGCGATCGGTAAGCAGCCCCTTGCAGGCTCGCTGCGCTCGCCACGCTGCAGGCACGGTGCCTCGCTATGCTCGTGTTATGCACACCAGTGCCTGCAGGAAAGTACTGGTGTCAGAACTGTTATGCACTCCAGTGTCTGCAGGAATGTACTGGTGTTTGAACTGTTATGCAAAACAGATGGACTCACAGACAAACTGGGGGATATGACATAATGTACACAGAAGGTGATAGGGTAACAAAATACACACAAAGTGAACAGAGAAGCCCAGAGGCTAAGGAACTGGGTATCTCCCTTGTATTAGAACTGCTCAGATGGAAAAGCAAGATGTTGTGTTTAATACGTAGAGAACCCGAAATGCTGTTGCTAAGGGCAACAGCAAAACCCTAAAGCAGGCATTCCCAACCACGGTCCTCAAGGCACACCAACAGTGCAGGTTTTAGTGATATCCAGGCTTCAGCACAGGTGACTTAATTAGTAGCTCAGTAATTTTGATTTAACCATCTGTGCTGCAGCCTGGATATCACTAAAACCTGCACTGTTGGTGTGCCTTGAGGACCGTGGTTGGGAATGCCTGCCCTAAAGGGTTACCAACGGGTGTGGCAGTAAACTCCTTGGTCAGAGATGGAATGATAGACACAAGGAGAATCTCCACAATCCTAATTCTCACTTGCAGTGCACAGGTTTTAGCTTACTGCCACTAAACTGACCCCTGACACCTAGCACAGTGAGACAGGATTAGACAGGCAAGTCTTAGAATACAGCCGCAAACTTGCTAAGTTCACAGAGTAGTAACAGAACCCCAGCAAGCTAAACGACTGACTCCAGTCTTACTGCTAGGTCTGGATTGGCAGAGTGTAATACCAAATCCCCAGGCCTATTTGCAGTAAGCAACAAACAAATACAAAGCTACACAGTACTGGCTAACTTTCATGAACTGACTAACCAACAAAGATTCAGCAGCATCTGCTTACCCTGAAAATAGGCCTTATAAAGCAGGTGCTGTCCACGCCCCACTCAGACCTCACAGACTGTGAGCACAAAAACCAGCACCGGATCCCCTGCCGTGCACAGAGCCTATAACCACTGCACAGCAAAAGACCCGAACCGGAGTATCAGCTGCGCTCAGGTTACTCCACTAGCACTTGTCTCTCGGTTGCCATGACGACGTGGCAGCACAGGGCAGGAGACCCTAACAGTACCCCCCCTCTGACGAGGGGTCAAAGAACCCCTACCACCGGGTTTATCGGGGAACTGCGAGAAGAAAGAGCGTATCAGTCTGGGGGCATGAAGATCACAACTGCGCACCCACGACCGCTCCTCCGGGCCATACCCCTTCCAGTGCACCAAAAATGACAGCCGACCCCGAACCACCTTGGAGTCAAGAATCCTTTCAACAACAAACTCCCTCTGGCCACGTATCAGAAGAGGGGAAGGTCTTCCACTGGAAGAAGGATTACTAATCGCCCGTTTTAAAAGGGAACAATGAAATGTTTTATTGATACCCAAAGAACAGGGCAGATCTAACTGAAATGCCACCGGATTGATAACCCTGGTGATCTTATAAGGGCCGATGAACCGGGGCCCTAACTTATGAGATGGCTGTCTCAACTTCAAATTCTTGGTAGACAACCAGACGAAGTCTCCTAATTTGAAGCTGCAGGGTCTTTTCCGCTTATCAAAAACCCTTTTGGTCACTAATGACACAGACACAAGGGCTTTCTTCACTTTCCGCCAAATACCTCTAAGGACCGAAACCACAGAGGAACCACCAGGCGTGGAGTCCAGGGGGTCAAAAGAATTGGCCTTAGGATGATGCCCATACACACAAAGGAAGGGAGAGATCCCTGTAGCAGAGTGAGCCGCGTTGTTATAGGCAAACTCCGCCATGGACAGATGAGCAACCCAGTCAGTCTGACACTTGGAGACATAACACCTGAGGAACTGCTCCAAGGACTGGTTCACCCTTTCAGTCTGCCCATTAGACTGCGGATGGTAGCCTGACGACAAGCTGACAGAAATCTGGAGATCGGAACAAAATGCCCTCCAGAATTTGGCCACAAACTGGGATCCGCGGTCAGAGACCACATCAAGTGGCAACCCGTGGAGACGCACAACATGCAGCATAAACAATTCAGACAGGCGTCTGGCTGATGGCAGCCCAACCAGTGGAACGAAGTGCGCCATCTTCGAAAACCTGTCAACGACAACCCAGATGGCTGTCATCCCCGAGGATTTGGGCAAGTCCACCACAAAATCCATTGAAATGTGGGTCCATGGCTTAGATGGGATAGAGAGTGGATGTAATGGGCCAACAGGAACCCCTCTAGGAGTCTTATTTCGGGCACAGATGTCACATGCCCGAACCCACTGATCCACATCCTTAGCCACCGAGGGCCACCACACCGCCCTAGATAGCAACTCCCGAGTTCTGGCAATACCCGGGTGACCTGCCGACTTCTTGGCATGGAATTCCAGGAACACTCGCTGTCTTAACCTAGGAGGCACAAACAAAAGACCTACCGGAAGGTCTGGAGGAGCCTGCTCCTGTGCTCTAAGGACTAATGATAAGAGGTCCTGGGTAATGCCCACTTTAATACATGATGGGGAAACAATGGGCAACGGCTCCTCGGTGGTCTCCTGGATTGGAGCAAAACTCCGCGAGAGCGCATCAGCCTTGATGTTTTTTGACCCAGGGCGATATGTTATCAAAAAATTAAAGCGAGCAAAAAACAAAGCCCATCGTGCCTGCCTGGCATTGAGACGCTTCGCTGACTCTAAATATGCCAGATTCTTATGGTCAGTGAGAATTGAGACCACAAACTTAGCCCCCTCAAGCCAGTGTCTCCACTCCTCGAGTGCATCCTTAATAGCCAACAATTCCCGGTTACCCACGTCATAATTCATCTCGGCAGGCGAAAATTTACGGGAAAAGTAAGCACAGGGATGAAGGCGATTATCAGACACTCCCATCTGAGAAAGCACTGCCCCAATACCCATCTCAGAGGCATCCACCTCCACCACAAAAGGACGCTCTGGATCTGGGTGTCGCAGCACCTTGGCCGAAACAAATGCCCTTTTGAGACGGGCAAAAGCCGCTTTAGCCTCACAAGACCAGTGAGCAACATCCGCCCCTTTCTTAGTGAGTGCCACCAAGGGCGCCACTATAGACGAAAATCCAGCGATAAATCGTCTATAAAAATTCGCAAAGCCCAGGAAACGCTGAAGCGCCTTCAAACTAGTGGGCTGCACCCAATCCAGGACTGCCTGTACCTTGGAACCCTCCATTTGGAAACCTTCTGGGGAGATAATATATCCTAGAAATGCGATTTGCTGAACTTCAAATTCGCACTTCTCCAGCTTCGCCCCAAGCCGGTGGTCTCTGAGTTTCTGGAGGACTAAGCGTACATGCTTCCGATGTTCCTCCAGGGAATGGGAGAAGATTAGGATGTCATCTAAGTATACAACTAAGAATCTATCCAAATATTCCCTGAGCACATCATTCATGAAATCCTGGAAGACTGCCGGGGCATTACAGAGCCCAAAAGGCATCACCAAATATTCATAATGCCCTGAGTGGGTATTAAAGGCAGTCTTCCATTCATCCCCCTCTCTTATTCGGATTAGATTGTACGCACCGCGTAGGTCAATCTTAGAAAAAATGGTGGCAGTACGAAGCTGGTCAAACAAGACCGAAATGAGAGGCAGTGGGTATGAGTTTTTAATCGTGATACGGTTCAATTCCCTGAAGTCGATGCAGGGTCGCAACGAACCGTCCTTTTTACCCACGAAGAAGAACCCCGACCCAACTGGAGACTGTGAAGGTCTGATAAATCCCTTAGCCAAGTTCTCCTGAATGTACTCTGCCATAGCCTGAGTCTCAGGACGTGACAGGGAGTACAACCTGCTCTTGGGAAGCTTAGCATTTGGCAACAAATCAATGGCACAGTCATAGGGGCGATGGGGAGGTAGTACCTCTGCAACTTTTTTGGAGAACACGTCCGCAAAATCTGCATAACACCCTGGCAATCCTGGCAAACTTAGCTGCGAGAGCCTGACTGGAAGGCTCAAGCAACTCCTGAAACAATCAGTACCCCAACTAAGAATCTCCCCAGAGACCCAGTCAAATTGAGGATTGTGGGCCCTTAACCAGGGTAACCCCAACACCAATGGGGCAAAAGTACAGACAGTCACATAAAAGGACAATTTTTCAGAGTGTGTGGCTCCAATAAACAAAGAAATCTGGCTAGTGCAAGAGGTAATTTTACCTTGGGATAATGGTTCCCCGTTTAACCCACAAATCTCAATTTCCGATGCCAAGGGTACTAAGGGAACAGAGTGTTTCAGGGCGAATTGGCGGTCCATAAAAACCCCGTCGGCCCCACTGTCCACAAAGGCCTCAGTCTTGACAGTTTGACCGAGGATCTTCAAGGTCACCGGAATGATAAAAGTCTTCTTGGGAAATTCTGACTTCTGGCCTGACAGGATATTTCCCATCACCCTCAGGCCCTGAAGTTTTCCGGCTTTTCTGGGCATGATACTACCACATGACCTTTATTCCCACAGTACAAACACAACCCCTGCTGTCTCCTCCGCGTCTTCTCACGCGAGGAGAGGCGGGTAGCCCCAATCTGCATAGGCTCCTCAGAAAATTCCTCAGAGTCTGAGGTTCCCTTGGGAAGGAAGGAAATCTCAGTCTCCCTTTCAAGCCTACGCTCTCTCAGCCGTCTATCCACCCGGATGGATAACTGCATGAGCTGATCCAAGCTATCAGGCAAGGGATATTGTACCAGTTGGTCCTTTATCTGGTTAGAAAGACCTCTTCGGTACTGGTGTCTCAGGGCTGGGTCATTCCACTGGGTATCATGGGCCAACCTCTGAAACTCCGTACAGTAAACCTCAACTGGCCTTCGCCCTTGCTTAAGGATCGAAATCTGAGCCTCGGCTGAGGCCGTCTTGTCAGGGTCATCATACAACATGCCCAGTGCCGTAAAAAAAGCATCAACACTTTTAAGCGACGGACAGTCAGGCTGCAACCCATATGCCCAGACCTGTGGGTCTCCTTGTAGCAAGGAAATCACTATGCCCACCCGCTGAATCTCCGACCCAGAAGACTGAGGCCTAAGCCGGAAGTATAGCTTGCAGCTCTCCTTGAAACAAAAGAACTGCGAGCGATCTCCAGAAAAACGATCCGGGAGATTTACTTTCGGCTCCTTAACCCCTGCAGGTGCTGCTGCTGCGGGAGCTCCGCCAGCAGCCTGGGAGGTGTGCATTTTAATGGACAAATCATTAAATTGTCGAGTCAGGACCTGCACCTGATCGACCACCTGTTGCAACGTATTTTGAGGGGTATGCTCCATATTCCCACAAAATTTCAACAGGAGTATTAGGCTGCTGAATATGTTATGCACACCAGTGCCTGCAGGAAAGTACTGGTGTCAGAACTGTTATGCACTCCAGTGTCTGCAGGAATGTACTGGTGTTTGAACTGTTATGCAAAACAGATGGACTCACAGACAAACTGGGGGATATGACATAATGTACACAGAAGGTGATAGGGTAACAAAATACACACAAAGTGAACAGAGAAGCCCAGAGGCTAAGGAACTGGGTATCTCCCTTGTATTAGAACTGCTCAGATGGAAAAGCAAGATGTTGTGTTTTAATACGTAGAGAACCCGAAATGCTGTTGCTAAGGGCAACAGCAAAACCCTAAAGGGTTACCAACGGGTGTGGCAGTAAACTCCTTGGTCAGAGATGGAATGATAGACACAAGGAGAATCTCCACAATCCTAATTCTCACTTGCAGTGCACAGGTTTTAGCTTACTGCCACTAAACTGACCCCTGACACCTAGCACAGTGAGACAGGATTAGACAGGCAAGTCTTAGAATACAGCCGCAAACTTGCTAAGTTCACAGAGTAGTAACAGAACCCCAGCAAGCTAAACGACTGACTCCAGTCTTACTGCTAGGTCTGGATTGGCAGAGTGTAATACCAAATCCCCAGGCCTATTTGCAGTAAGCAACAAACAAATACAAAGCTACACAGTACTGGCTAACTTTCATGAACTGACTAACCAACAAAGATTCAGCAGCATCTGCTTACCCTGAAAATAGGCCTTATAAAGCAGGTGCTGTCCACGCCCCACTCAGACCTCACAGACTGTGAGCACAAAAACCAGCACCGGATCCCCTGCCGTGCACAGAGCCTATAACCACTGCACAGCAAAAGACCCGAACCGGAGTATCAGCTGCGCTCAGGTTACTCCACTAGCACTTGTCTCCCGGTTGCCATGACGACGTGGCAGCACAGGGCAGGAGACCCTAACAGCTCGGCACACTAATTTATTCTCCTTCTGTGGGTGTCGTGGACACCCACGGAAGGGGAATATGTCGGGATTGTGCCGGTCCGGATTCCAGCGGGATCTTGAACGCATCCCTGATGCTGCTAGGAAGAGCATCCAGGTGCATGAAAGGTAGGGGTTATTCTGAACAAGCACTAGTATCCCCCCGCACACTGGATGACATGAGCAGCAGGATTTGATAATTACAAGGTGGTAGACATTTCAGAGATCTCAGTTGCATACATTTGCAAAGGTATGGGAAGCCCCCAGGCTGACTTCAAGGCATCTCTGAATACTGGGGGTTCCGAAAATTAAGTCTAAAGGTGGGTACACACTAAACAACATGCTCCATTTTTTTACTTTTTCATACTTTACGATCCACGTGGACCACAATTGGGAAAAGTAACCTTGCCCGAAGCATGGCGAGCGAAGCGCTGATTGGTGTTCCCGCTGAATTTACAAAGTAAAAGATACCAAAAAAAGTTTAAAAAAACTCATGTCGACCTTTTTCTATGTCAACCTTTTTCATGTCGACCTTCAGTCCATGTCGGCCCTTTTCAGGTGTCGACCTAGTTCGTGTCAACCAAAAGTGGTCGATCTAGTGACTATCGACCTAGACAGCGTCGACCCAATGATCTACACCCGTGCTAGATACCAAGACCAATCTTAGTAAATTTCACAGATTAGCGGCCAGCATAGACACAAATGGGGCTTGCTTTTCCAATCAGAAACAGGAGAGCACAGCAAATATCACTGATCTGATAAGAACTGCAAGGGTGTAGAGAGACAACAGTTCCCCCCAACCTCCTATGTACAAGTATGGGGGGCATAACTTCAGTGAATCCCGGAGCAGACGATGAAAGTCTCGGAGTGCAATCTAAGACTGAGAAGGCTCAATGTGATCATTGTCTAGGGGAGGGTGGGACACTGATGTTACAATATATTGTGTAAAAACATAGTCGCCGGGATTCCCAGGAGCCCATATAGCTGTCCATTTCTCCTACACTGCTCAGTATTAAAATAGAAAGTTAGAAACATAGAAAGAGAACGGAGGACATTTTATATGGCTGTAGTGACATAAAATTCTGAATAGCAGGCTGAATGAAGCAGCTGGATAAGTGGAGGTATCCATGGTAACAGTGGGCCTATGAGTTGACTGAGGAATCTGGTGATGGGAGGGGCTTAGCCCTTATAAGGAGAGGACTGAATAGGTTCTCCCCCTTTTCCTCAGTGAAAATTGAACAGTGAAGTGCTCTGCATTTGTTTTGTACTGAACTGTGTATTATTTGTGATTTTGTGGTATTTTTCTTCTTATTTCCTTTCTATCTTTACTAATCTTTAATCTTTTCACCCCCTTTTATTCTTTGACTTTTTCTTATCTATCTTTCCTATTTCCTAACATGCCGAGGCCTAGTCGTGCTGTGCGTTCCCCTGTTCATTTTATTGAAAGCGGGGAAAGGGATGCTGCTGTTTTAGTGTCAGGGAGGGGGTAGCAGCTGTCATCACAAACACGGAGTCAGGCTAGGAATAATGTTGGTAATGCCGCCAGCAGGGGTCGGGCTCGACCGCCTGAGAGGCTTTTGGCGGGCGAAGCTGCGTCACGCAGAGGCCGGGTCAGTAGCGCGTCTGTGTCACGAGCTGCTGGTTTAACTCGTACTTTGGGAAACTATTCTAAGGAACCGGTCACCGTTAACACCATGTCGCGAAGTGTCGGGGCTATGGTGGAGTCGCCGAGCGGGGTGTTGAGGAGAATGGTAACATCCCGGGGAGTTACCTCAGGAGTGCATGTGCCTGAGGTACGCCGCGGTCGCCCCGTGGGCCCGCGGGGCTCCGTGGCTGCCAGAGGTGGTCGACGCAGTACTGTTCTTACTAGAGGTGAGCACAATGGGAGAGGTACAAGGGTACAAGAGTCGGTGCAAGGAGAGGGAGCACCTAACAGAGGTATTAACAAGGGTCCGGTTAGTACAATAGATAATGGCATTGACACGGTTGTAGCGGGCCAGCGCGCGGGCACATCGGGTATTAGTAATGCTGGAAGGCACCAAGGAAGGCCCGCCACGTGTAATATTAGGGGTAATAAGGGAGCCCCTGAGGTACATAGTATGAGGGACACAGTGCCGGGGAGGTCATATGCTGATGTGGTGCGTTTTGGACGTAATGGCGCTGGGTTCAACTCGTCTGAGGTAGCGTCTATATGCACCTCGGTTATATCAGCACTGGTCCCGGTGCTGACCGCTAATAACACTGAAAGGAATTTTTGGGGAGAACAGAATCCCTCCGGTTTGCAGAGGAATGGCGTTGGTGAATTAGGGGCTGCTGTTTTACAGGCCAGAACGGGTGGAAGTAATAGGGGCAATATGAATATTAATGAGTTTCTGGTAGATGTTTCTCCTTGCATTTCTACAGAGGAGTCCTTTGCAGCCCCTGAAGTGCAGGAGGATTCTGGGGAATCAGCGGCTGTGGTAGAGTCTGCCCTGGATGAGGGATGTCTTTATGGTGAGTCGGATGTGCACCCTGCAGCGCGCCAAAATGATGCAGTGGTTAGGTCAGGTAACATAGGCGCAGTTAAAGAAAAATCATGCAGGAAAAAAGCGTCACAAAAGCGTAAGCATAGGCGCAGAGGTCACAGGGACTCATCTACTTCTTCCTCTGAGTCCTCAGGTTCATTTGATAGCAGGTGCAGTGGTTGCAATGCAAGACATAAAAGAAGGTGCAGACACAGTAGCTCCAGCATGTCCTCGGAGGAGGGTCCTAAGGATTCTCTGCAATGCGCTAATACTGCAGTTTTGAGAGGAATACGGCCCAGAATTAGGGAGCGGATTAGACAGGGAAAATTTGTGAATATGTTTGCTTTAACTAGCAAAGGGAAAAAAGCATTAGAGGCGGCTAGAAAGAAATCAGGTATAGGTGAGGAGGCTTATAAGTCTTACTCTAATTGGCAGAAGGGCATGCTTATCTTTGCAGCTTGTTATTTGGAATCCAGGCCTCAGGAGCACATGATTATAATTAAATATATGTATTTGGTACACGAATTGGCCAGATCTAGGCGCGGGACAGCATGGAGGTCCTATGATGAGGAGTTTCGTAGGAAACAGAATGGCAAGGAAATCATAGATTTTGGTAAAAAAAGATGTGGAGATTTTTGTAGATGTTACTCAACCTCTTAAGAGTGGTTTAGAGGGTCTGGCTGAGAAGCGAGGTAATTCCAGTAACAGATGGATGGTGGGTAAGAATCGTTCAGGCAAATGTTATGCCTTCAATAATAGTCAATGTACCCTAGGGTTCAGGTGTCGTTTTCGGCATGTTTGTATCCGCTGTGAGGGAACCCACCCCATTAAAAACTGCCAGCAAACGGCTAGTGGGAGAGGGAGTTTGCACAAGCAGCAACAACGAATCACGGCAACTGCTGGGCCTAAGTAGGGCACCTACTCCAGTTAAATTGGACAAATTATTGCATTGGTTGGATCACTATCCAAATAGAGACGATTCTGAGTTTATAATATTAGGTTTCTCAAAGGGTTTTCCGTTGCCTATTAAAAGCCAAGTAAAATGTGGTCAAGTTTGCAATTTACGTTCGGCTCAAGAGTTCCCAGTTATTTTAAAAGAAAAAGTTGATAAGGAGGTTGCTTTGGGTAGGATGGTAGGTCCTTTTAGTTGCCCCCCATTGCCTGATTAAATTTTGTCCCCAGTTGGGGTTGTTCCAAAAAAGACTCCGGGTAAATTCAGGCTAATTCAGCATTTATCATTTCCAAGAGGGTCTTCAGTGAATGATGCAATTCCTGAGAGTTTGTCCATGGTAATTTATCAGTCTTTTGAGGATGCTTTAGCCAAGGTGAGATCATTCGGTAGAGGGGCTCTTATGAGTAAAATTGACATAGAGTCGGCCTTTCGGCTGTTGCCCATTGACCCGGAATTTTTTCGTTATCTAGGTTTCCGTCTGAATGACGGTTTTTATGTTGATAGATGTCTCCCAATGGGTTGCTCCATATCTTGTTCATATTTTGAAAAATTCAGCAGTTTTCTGCATTGGTGCATTTCCAAAAATTCAGGTCAGTTTGGAATTGTTCATTATTTAGATGATTTTTTGTTCATGGGTCCAGCCGGATCTGACATATGTGGCAATATTTTCTTAAATGCTTTGTCATTATTGAAGGAATTTGGGGTCCCAGTGGCTGAGGAGAAGACTGTAGGTCCCACATCGGTGTTGACGTTCTTGGGAATCGAAATTGATACCATGGAGGGATGCTGTCGTTTACCCAAGGAAAAAATAGACAAATTAACGGGAGAGATAATTGTGGCATTGGCAAACGGCAAGTTGACGCTCAGACAGGCTCAATCATTATTGAGGTCTCTCAATTTTGCTTGCCGAGTTATACCCATGGGTAAAGTTTTCAGCAGGAAGTTGGAGAGAGCCACAGCGGGTGTTAAAAAACCCAGTCATTTTATAAGATTATCAAAAGAAATTCGTAGGGATCTACACATTTGGGAAGAGTTCCTGGCCACCTTTAATGGTGTTCTTATTTGGCAGTCCATACCCATTTCCAATGTTGAGTTGCAATTATTCACAGATGCAGCAGGTTCTACGGGGTTTGGAGCATTTTTGGAGGGTAGGTGGTGTGCTTCCCCATGGCCAAAAACTTGGGTTGAAGAGGGACTCACTAGCAATCTGTTACTATTAGAATTATTCCCTATCATGGTGGCTCTGGAGTTATGGCATGAGGTTTTGGCCAACTTGTCAGTAGTTTTTTGGTGTGATAACTTGGGGTTGGTTCACGCGGTTAACAGTCAGAGAGCTTCCGGCCTTCCGGTACTGCGATTGTTGGGGCAGATAGTGTTGCGCTGCCTTCAATCAAATATAAGTTTTTGCGCTAAGCATGTTCCAGGCATTAAAAATGGTGTGGCAGATGCGCTATCGCGTTTCGAGTGGCGCAGGTTTAGGGTGCTAGCTCCGGATGCGAATGTATCTGGTGACCCTTGCCCGTCTTATGCCTGGCAGGTGATACGCCCGGATTGGAGGGCTTAGCTCTGCAATCCTTGGCTCCCTCCACCCTTCGAGGGTACAGAAATGCTATAGGAGAGTGGGAAAGATATGTTCGTTTGCATCAGGAGCAAGGTAAGACTGATTATACAATGTTATTGGATTACGTTTGGGTATGTTTTAGAGCAGGCAGGTCAAGAGGGTTTGTAACACGTTTACTGTCTGCTCTTTCTTATTTCTTGAGACATGATGGCCGGCATGATTTTACTAAGTCTTTCTTTCTAGCAAAGATTCTTAAAGGTTGGGCTCGAGTTATGCCCCCTGTACAAGATGCACGTAGACCAATAACCATTTCAATATTGCGGCGCATGGCGGTCGTGTTGCATGAGGTCTGTGCATCTGATTACGAAGCACTTTTATTTACATTGTGTTTCCTCATGGCCTTTTTTGGGGCCTTCAGAGTCAGTGAACTGGTGTCAGCTTCAAAAACTGCGTTGTCACCTATGCTTCGTGAACATGTGTCATTGGAAGATGGAGGCTTATGGTGCAAAGTACAACGTTCCAAAACTGACCAATTGGGCAAAGGTTGTTGGGTCGTTTTGAGATGTGTGTACGACGAAGAGATTTGTCCTGTGTCCTTGGCGAGGGTTTATGTGAAAACAAGGACTGATATGCCAGGTCCATGGTTGCAGCATTTGGATGGTTTGCCGGTGACTCAATTTCAATTTAGATGGGTGTTGGAACGTTGTATTTGCACGATGGGTTTGCCGGTATCGAGATATGGTACCCATTCGTTTTGGATAGGTGCGGCGACAGCAGCAGCCGCTGAAGGCTGTTCGAGCGGGCAAATTAGAGCTCTGGGGAGGTGGAAGTCTGATGTATTTTGGAAATATATCAGGTTTTGACCTGTTTAAAAAAAAAAAATCAGACTTGAGGTTTCAGCCACTCGCCATATTTGGGGGTCTTGAGGAATTTTTTATCCTGTCAAGTGCCTTAAGCCTTGGGGTTCATACCCGCTTGGCAGGTGTGTTTTTCGCCTCTCGTCAAGTCTGATTCCCCTTACCCAACCCCCTTTTAAGAAGTCATCCCCGCTTCAAAAATTCTCACCTTAGAGGCCAAATTAAACTATTTAATTAATAAATAAATAGAACCATTTTAGTGAGTTTATAATGGGATGTTTTTGGGTAACGTTGTTGCAAGATTGTTTGTGTTAGGGGTTTTTTGTTCAATAAGTTTCTGTGAATGCTTTTGTATTTTCAGATTTGCGCTTGGATGAGTGTCCAATTTGGATTATAGGGCACTCATACGTGTACTATGGTGAAAGATCTGGTGCGGAGTGCCTTCAGTCCCCTGAAGCTAATCTGGTCAGATGGATCGGAGTGAGGGGACTTCGCTGGGAGCAAGTCATCCCCCTTTTTTGGCAACAGTTAGAGAGGTCGGGATACCCGCTGAGGGTGGTGTTCCATGTTGCCGGAAATGATTTGACTAGAAGGTCTGGTTTAGATCTTCGTAAAACTATAGTTAGGGACTTAGTTAGTCTGCAGAACAGGTTGTGCTTTCTGAGTGTGGGATGGTCAGACATTATCCCTCGTTTGGTGTAGAGAGGTGCGGACAGACCGGCTGCCATAGAGTTGATCCGGCGCCGGATCAATTCTGTGGTGGGCAGAGCTGTTAGCGAAAATTGGGGGTTTGTGGTCCCACATCCCTCAATTTCAGTTTCTGCCCCTCATCTTTATATGGCCGATGGTGTCCATCTGAATTTGAGGGGTATGGAAATTTTTATGGAGGATTTGTTGTTAGCGGTTTTTACTCAGGAATTTTATTGATAGGTTGGAGGATTTTAGGAGTAGTAAGGATAGTTTTAAGGTAGAGGTATGGTGGCGGGGGTTTCGTTGAAACTGTGGCGGGTTGGGACGGCCTGAAATTGTGGCTGTAATTTAAAGAGTTTTATAGGTGTTCAGGATATGTGAAGGTGGTGGAGTTTGATACATTACGGGGCCGGAGTTCCATCGGACCAGGTGGGCTTCGGTCTCCGGTGGAGTTGGTACACACCTGAGCACCTTTGGGTGGGAGTTGGGGAATATCTTGAGTGGAGAGTTGGCCACGGTATTCCCGATAAAGAGCAAGTAACACAAGGGGTGGCAAATGGCCCATGATGGCCCCTTGTGATGAGTGGGGGGCTGGGCTGAAATTGGGCCCCTTAAAAGCCTCCCCTTGTGATGTGATGGGGGCTGGGCTGAAATTGGGCCCTTAAACCCCCCCCCCCCCCTTGTTATGCGATGGAGGCCGGGCTGAAGTTGGGCCCTTGCCTCCTCTTGTGTTGTGGTCAGCCACAGTTAAAAGGAAAGGTTAGAATAAATAGGAACGTTTAAATAGGCCATTCCTCCTTGCCACCATACCATTTGTGTTAATAAAAGCTGACAATTCTATTGGCAAACATTATTCTGGTGTCAGTGTCAGTTATTTCTTTATGGATGTTGGTGTATGCGCATGAATGAAGAACAGTCTATGATAGACATTTTATCTGCTGGCAGATAAAAACCAAATGGCTCATTCAGTCTGCCCTGCAGGGTTAAGGTATTTTGGTTAGGGTATTAGGGTTAAGACAGCGGTTCCCAAACATAGTCCTCAAGGCACCCTAACAGTCCAGGGTTTAAGTATAGCCATGCTTGGCCACAGGGGACTTAATTACGATCTCAGTTAATTGAATTAACAATCTGTGCTTAGCCATGGATAGCTTTATAACTGGACCGCTAGGGTGCCTTGAGGACTGCATTTGGGTACCTCTGGGCTAAGGTATTAGTGTTAGTATATTCTTGGTTCAAACTCACAGCTTAGGGGCAAAATTTACTAAAGTTCGATTTTGATTTAGAAAGGATTTTGGCATTCTATTTCCATTCTATTTCCTTTTGATTTTGATTGAACATATTTACTAAAGTTAAAATCGAATGGCAAATCGATTCTATCACCAAATTCAATTCAAATCCCACTCAAAATAGAATTTCTAAAAAACATTGATGTTTTCCCATAGTCCAATATAGAATCCCCTCATTTATTAAAGTTCGATTTGAAATCAAACTCTAAATCAAAATCGAACTTGAAATCCCCAAATGAATATAATGAAGTTAGACATACGATTTGACCTTCTAAACACCATTCTATTGCTAGGAAATTGATTGTGATTACTTTTTAAGTACCCAAATGCATGTGAAGCAGTGTGGCTGTAGGAATTGTAGCTGCCCAAGGTTATGGTATGCTGTACACCTACCTGCAGTATGCAAATTACAACCTGATTGAGAGACCCCATGAGCAATAATCAGAGCAACATCAGCAGTTTCATGAGTTGAATGCTGTACATTTTAATACCAATGGGCATCATATCTAGTCCATCAATGTGCAATAGATAGCAGTGTAGCCCAATATCTGGCACTTTTGTTGGGTAAAATAATGAAACTTAAATTCATGAGTATTGTAATTGGCTATCCTGGTTTGTGCCATGGTGCCTACATCCTCAGCAAATCATCCCTGTCTGCAAAATTTGCAGTGAGTCAAATGCCAGAGGGATGGGTAAGATACATATAGCCACCCAATCAATGACAGAATGTACCTTTGGTCTATTAAAAATAGATAATTGAGGTATATTATTATATGATTTGGCAAAAGTGTTCGATATTGTGGTCTGCTGCCATCTTTTACATAATCATGCATTACATAAACCATTCCCCCCAGATTATGTAATAAACAGGGAGCATGCAGAGGCTTTGTTACCAACAGCTGACTATGTGAGCACAGAAAGTGGAAGGCAGGCAGGAAGGCAGAGTAGTGTTAAGTTTATTGCCAACTATTTCAGCTGTAAATATATAAAAAAAAAACACAAAACATTTTAATCATCAGTTAGGTTTTCATGTATAAAACAGTGTGAACAGAAGACCTTTCCCTTTAATTAGTGTGCATGTGATACATTTGGACCAATAAGAAGCAATGAGGAAGTTCTGTTCAATTTTGCATTCGATTTTGCTGGGAATTTTAATGGGCATTTGAGGTTCGATTTTCGAAGGAATTTCAAAATCTCAACCTAAAATCCCTCATTTGAAAAAAGAATGCAAAATCGATTTTTAGTCAATTAGATTTTTTTCAGGGATTTAGAAAATCAAATAGAATCGATTTCAGTTGATTTTGTAGATTCATAAAAGTAATCTCAAAATCAAATTTTTAGTAAATATACGCCCATATGTGCACTGCTGTCTTCTAGAGAAGTGAATACCCGGCACGGTAAGGACAAGAGCCGAGCAGATGAATGACATGAGTTGTAGTTTGGGGCTGCTTTGATATGACAAGCTGACCACAAAGGTATCAATAACGCAGACAGGACTGATATTAGCAGGTTCCAGTTAGTGAGCAGTGTACGAGCTAATACATGTCATGGTCAATCAAACTACCCATAATGTATTTGCAGTTGTGAGTTAATTTGGGCTGAGAGTGGGCCGTGAGGTGTGAGAGATTTGGTGCCATTGCCGGAGATTCAATGCTGCTCCAACAGCAACTTGCACCCTTCCCAGGTAACAGGATTGACCCCATTATATCCTCTGAGTGTCTTCCATAGTGTAAATATATCACCCAATTGATTGAAAACCTGATTTCATAGTAATCCTTTATCAAAGCTTGGAGAGAGATAAAAGTGGAGAGAGATAAATGGGCTTATTCATATTTGGGGGCTGATGAGTAAGTATCCAAGAGTTGCGTCATGGATACTTTTCCTGCGATCAGTAACACTGCTACTACAATAGCAGCGATACTCTTCACACCCATTGCTGGCTACTGCGCAGGTCATGTATATGTAGAGCTGCTGGTCAGACAGAGATGAGGAAGCAGAAGAATATTCTTGGGTCTCTCTTTGCATCCCTGGAACTCCATAGGAGTTCCGAGAATTATTATTATTATTATTATTATTATTATTATTATTATTATTATTATTAAATTTCTCTAACGTCCTAGTGGATGCTGGGGACTCCGTAAGGACCATGGGGAATAGACGGGCTCCGCAGGAGACTGGGCACTCTAAAGAAAGATTTAGTACTATCTGGTGTGCACTGGCTCCTCCCTCTATGCCCCTCCTCCAGACCTCAGTTAGAATCTGTGCCCGGCCAGAGCTGGGTGCTCCTAGTGGGCTCTCCTGAGCTTGCTAGAAAAGAAAGTATTTTGTCAGGTTTTTTATTTTCAGAGAGCTTCTGCTAGCAACAGACTCTCTGCTACGTGGGACTGAGGGGAGAGAAGCAAACCTACTAACTGCAGCTAGGTTGCGCTTCTTAGGCTACTGGACACCATTAGCTCCAGAGGGATCGAACACAGGTACCTAACCTTGATCGTCCATTCCCGGAGCCACGCCGCCGTCCCCCTCGCAGAGCCAGAAGTACAGAAGCAGCAGAAGCAAGAAGACATCGAAATCGGCGGCAGAAGACTCCTGTCTTCACTTAAGTTAGCGCACAGCACTGCAGCTGTGCGCCATTGCTCCCACAGCACACCCGCACACTCCGGTCACTGTAGGGTGCAGGGCGCAGGGGGGGGGGGGGGCACCCTGGGCAGCAATTAAGATACCTTTTGGCAAAATTATACATATATACAGTCAGGCACTGTATATATGTACGAGCCCCCGCCATTATTTCTACACAGAAACGGGACAGAAGCCCGCCGCTGAGGGGGCGGGGCCTTCTTCCTCAGCACTCACCAGCGCCATTTTCTCTCCACAGATCCGCTGAGAGAAGCTCCCCAGGCTCTCCCCTGCAGTAGAAGATGGTAAAAAGAGAGGGGGGGCACATAAATTTGGTGCAAAAACAATATATACAGCAGCTACTGGGTTAACACTAAGTTACTGTGTGATTCCTGGGTCATATAGCGCTGGGGTGTGTGCTGGCATACTCTCTCTCTGTCTCTCCAAAGGGGGGAACTGTCTTCAAATAGAGCATCCCATGTGTGTGTGGTGTGTCGGTACGTGTGTGTCGACATGTCTGAGGTAAAAGGCTCCCCTAAGGAGGAGATAGAGCGAATATGTGTGTGAGAGGGTGTCTCCGTCGACAACGCCGACACCTGTTTGGATATGTGCAAGCGCTAAGGTGAATTTATTGCACAAAAGATTAGGGAGCAGACAGGAAATCTACCCATGTCTGTCCCTATGTCACAGAGACCTTCAGAGTCTCACAATGCTCACTATCCAAAATAACAAACACTGATATCGACACGGAGTGTGACTCCAGTGTCGACTACGATAATGCAAAGTTACAGCCAGAAGGGCAGAAAAGTATTCAATATATGATTATTGTAGTAAAAGATGATTGGCATATCACTGATGACTCATCTGTCCCTGACACAAGGGTACACATGTTAAGGGGAAGAAAGCTGAGGTAAATTTCCCTCCTCTCATGAGGAGAAAGAGCGGGAATCTCCAGACAAGAGACTGCAGCTTCCCACAAAGTATTCTCAGGCAGTATCCTTTCCCCACTAGGGCCAGGATGTAATGGGAATCTTCCCCTAGGGTGTCACGTTTGCCCAGAAGGTAGCCCTAGCTATTCTCGGGGATCCTGCAGATAGCGTGCACATTCTGGTACACTACTCAGACCGGCAATTGTGTCGGCATGGGTTTATAGCGCTGTGGCAGTGTGGACAGAGACCCTAGTATACATATAGATATGTATAGGTATATATAGATAAGGATGCTGTCTTAAGAGATATGTATATATATATATATATATATATAAGACATGCCCAAGGAGACAGGTGTATACTGGTAACTAGAGTAAAAGCTATGTCGATTTCTGCTTGACGTGTCCTGTAGAATATGCAATGGACAGATGATGCAAACTTAAGATTCTGATATTTTGCCTTATATTCCTGCACAGCCTAGGAAAGCACGGCATTATCAAATGCGGCCTTTCGAATAAAGAAACAAGAAAGTCCGAGGTGCGTCCTTTCTTGCCAGAGGTGGGGGCAGAGAAAAGAAGCTGCACAACACAGCTAGTTCCCAGGCCGCATGTCGCTGGAGCTCCACAGGCGGAGCTAGGCCCGGTGGGGGCACGCTTTCGTAAGTTCAGCCACAAGTGGGTTCACTCCCTATTAGATCCCTGGGCAATAGATGTTGTGTCTCCGGGATACATGCTGGATTTGGAGAAGATGCCTCCTCACTGACGGCCCTGCCGGCTTCCCCCTGCGAGAGGGTAACAGGGTTGACTGCAATTCACAAGTTGTATTTTCAACAGGTGGTGGTCAAGGTTCCCTTCCTTCGACAAGGAGGGGGTTATTATTCCACCAGGTTGTAGTCCCGAAACCGGAAGGTTCGATCAGAACCATATTGAATTTAAAATCCCTGAACATATACCTGGAAAGGTTCAAGTGCAAGATGAAATCGCTAAGAGCGGTCATTGCAAGCCTAAAAAGGGGGAGATTTTATGGTGTCTCGGGGCAAAAGGGAGGCATACCTTCGTGTCCCCATTTATCCACTTAATCAGGCAGACCTCAGAATTGCGGTGCAGAATTGTCATTACCAATTTCTGACGTGGCCGGTTGGTCTCCCCACGGCCCTGAGAGTTTTCACCAAAGTGATGACGGAAATGATGGTGCTCCTGCGGAAGCAAGGTGTCACTATTATCACGTTCTTGGTCGATCTCCTCATAAGAGTGAGATTGAGAGAGCAGTTGCGGTACAGCGTATCACTTTCTCTGGAAGGGTAATGGCAACACGGCTGGATTCTATGTATTCCAGTGTCGCAGTTGGTTCCTACAGCTCATCTGACTCTTCTAGGCATGATCCTATACACAGACCAGAAAAGGGGTTTATCTCCCGATAGAGAGAGCTCAGGAGCTCGTGACACTGGTCAGGAATCTATTGAAACCAAAACAGGTGTCAGTGCTTCACTGCACTGAAGTCCTGGGAAGGATGGTGGCATCGTACGAGGCCACTCCCTTCGGTAGGTTCCATGAGAGGACCTTCAAATGGGACTTACGGGACAAGTGGTCTGGATCACATCTTCAGATGCATCGGTTAATCACCCTATCCCCCAGGGCCAGGGTGTCTCTCCTGTGGTGGCTGCAGAGTGCTCACCTTCTCGAAGGTCGCAGTTTCGGCACTCAGGACTAGGTCCTGGTGACCACGGATGCAAGCCTCCGAGGGTGGGGGGCAGTCACACAAGGAAAACAATTTCCAAGGGCGAAGGTCAAGTCAGGAGACTTGCCTTCACATAAATATCCTGGAATTAAGGGCTATATGCATCGCCCTAAGTCAAGCGGAGACCCTGCTTCGCGACCAATCGGTTCTGATTCAGTCAGACAATGTCACCGCAGTGGCTCATGTAAACCACCATGGCGGCACAAGGAGCAGGGTGGCGATGGTAGAAGCCACCAGATTTCTTCGCTGGGCGGAGAATCATGTAAGCGCACTGTCAGCAGTGTTCATTCTGGGAGTGGACAACTGGGAAGCAGACTTCCTCAGCAGGCACGACCTCCACCCAGGAGAGTGGGGACTTCATCAAGAAGTCTTCACGCAGATTGTAGGTCGGTGGGAACTGCCACAGGTGGACATGATGGCATCCCACCTCAACAAAAAGCTACAGAGGTATTGCGCCAGGACAAGAGACTCTCAGGCGATAGCTGTAGACGCACTGGTGACACTGTGGATGTTCCAGTCGGTTTATGTGTTTCCTCTTCTTCCTTTCTTACCCAAGGTGCTGGGAATCGTAAGAAAAAGAGGAGTGAGAACAATACTCATTGTTCCGGATTGGCCAAGAAGGACTTGGTACCCGGAACTGCACGAAATGCTCACAGAGGACCCATGGCCTCTGCCTCTCAGACAGGACCTGTTGCAACAAGGGCCCTGTCTGTTCCAAGACTTACCGCGGCTGCATTTGACGGCATGGCGGTTGAACGCCGGATCCTAGCGGAAAAAGGCATTCCGGATGAGGTTATTCCTATGCTGATAAAGGCTAGGAAGGATGTGACAGCAAAGCATTATCACCGTATATGGCGAAAATATGTTGCTTGGTGTGAGGCCAGGAAGGCCCCAACAGAGGAATTCCAGCTGGGTCGATTTCTGCACTTCCTACAGTCAGGGGTGACTATGGGCCTAAAATTGGGGTCCATAAAGGTTCAGATTTCGGCCCTATCTATTTTCTTTCAGAAAGAACTGGCTTCACTGCCTGAGGTTCAGACGTTTGTTAAGGGAGTGCTGCATATTCAGCCCCATTTTGTGCCTCCAGTGGCACCTTGGGATCTTAACGTTGTGTTGGATTTCCTGAAATCCCACTGGTTTGAGCCACTTAAGACCGTGGAGCTAAAGTATCTCACGTGGAAGGTGGTCATGCTGTTGGCTTTAGCTTCAGCAAGGCGTGTGTCAGAATTGGCGGCTTTGTCATGTAAAAGCCCATATCTGATCTTCCATATGGACAGGGCAGAATTGAGGACTCGTCCCCAATTTCTCCCAAAGGTGGTATCAGCGTTTCATTTGAACCAACCTATTGTGGTGCCTGCGGCTACTCGGGACTTGGAGGACTCCAAGTTACTTGATGTAGTCAGGGCTTTGAAGATCTATGTAGCCAGGACGGCTGGAGTCAGGAAAACTGACTCGCTATTTATCCTGCATGCACCCAACAAGCTGGGTGCTCCTGCTTCAAAGCAAACTATTGCTCGCTGGATCTGTAGCACGATTCAGCTGGCGCATTCTGCGGCTGGACTGCCGCATCCTAAATCAGTGAAAGCCCATTCCACAAGGAAGGTGGGCTCTTCTTGGGCGGCTACCCGAGGGGTCTCGGCTTTACAGCTTTGCCGAGCTGCTACTTGGTCGGGTTCAAACACATTTGCTAAGTTCTACAAGTTTGATATCCTGGCTGAGGAGGACCTTGAGTTTGCTCATTCGGTGCTGCAGAGTCATCCGCACTCTCCCGCCCGTTTGGGAGCTTTGGTGTAATCCCCATGGTCCTTACAGAGTTCCCAGCATCCACTAGGACGTCAGAGAAAATAAGAATTTACTCACCGGTAATTCTATTTCTCGTAGTCCGTAGTGGATGCTGGGCACCCGTCCCAAGTGCGGACTCTCTGCAATACATGTATATAGTTATTGCTTAACTAAAGGGTTATTGTTATGAGCCATCCGTTGAATGAGGCTCAGTTGTTGTTCATACTGTTAACTGGGTATGGTTATCACAAGTTGTACGGTGTGATTGGTGTGGCTGGTATGAGTCTTACCCTGGATTCCAAATCCTTTCCTTGTTGTGTCAGCTCTTCCGGGCACAGTTTCCCTAACTGAGGTCTGGAGGAGGGGCATAGAGGGAGGAGCCAGTGCACACCAGATAGTACCTAATGTTTCTTTTAGAGTGCCCAGTCTCCTGCGGAGCCCGTCTGTCCCCCATGGTCCTTACGGAGTTCCCAGCATCCACTACGGACTATGAGAAATAGAATTACCGGTGAGTAAATTCTTAATTTTCTAGGTGTCATTAGTTGCTGAACTAAATATAGTGTGTTTATAAATGTAATTTATCCAAAAGAAAACATAGGGTGCAATATATATACCGCAGAGGGGATACAGTCAAAATACTGGCAGTCAGAAGACCGACACGGGATCCCGACAGCTAGAATCCCGACACATCCTAAAGGTAGGGCTAGGCTGTGGGGTGGGGGAGGTTAGAATTATGCTGTGAGAACAGGATGGTTAGGGTTAGTCTGCAAGAGGCAGCAAATAGGGTTAGGCTGTGGATGGGGAGGATAGGTTTAGGCAGTGGGAGACGTGGGTTATGGAGAAAACACTTCCTGACTGGATCCATCGGGACCCTGCTCTCGGTCTCCTTACTGTCGTAATACGGCCTGCTGATATTTAGTGTTCCTTGGAAGTAAACTGTATCCGGCAGGAGGAATCTCTGGGCTTGCAAATTGCTGTTTCCATCAGATAAGCGGTTTGATTTCCTTTAAATGTGAGCAGATAATAGGATTTTAATTTCCTACCGGTAAATCCTTTTCTCATAGTCCGTAGAGGCTGCTGGGGTCCACATTATACCATGGGGTATAGACTGGTCCACTAGGAGCCATGGGCACTTTAAGAGATTAATAGTGTGGGCTGGCTCCTCCCTCTATGCCCCTCCTACCCGACTCAGTCTAGAAACTGTGCCCGAGGAGACGGACATACTTCGAGAGAAGAAAATACACAGATTGTGGTGAGATTCACACTAGCCCACACGTACAACAACAGGAAAGCCAAGCTAACCAACTTGGAACGATTCAGCAACGGCTGAACTAACAAACTGAACCAAGTAACAATGCAGGAAAATGAAGCACTGGGCAGGCGCCCAGCATCCTCCACGGACTACGAAAAAAGGAATTACCGGTAGGTAATTAAAATCCTATTTTCTCTTACATCCTAGAGGATGCTGGGGTCCACATTAGTACCATGGGGATGTACCAAAGCTCCCAGTAAGGGAGGGAGTGTGCTGAGGTTCCTGCAGAACTGATTGACCAAACTTAAGGTCCTCAGAGGCCAAAGTATCGAATTTGTAGAACTTAGCAAACGTGTTCGACCGTGACCAAGTAGCTGCTCGGCAAAGCTGGAAAGCCGAGACACCCTGTGCAGCCGCCCAGGAAGAACCCACTTTATTAGTAGAGTGGGCATTAACAGATCTTGGACACAGCAAGCCTGCCATAGAATAAGCATGCTGGATAGTGAATCTGATCCAGCGAGAAATTGTCTGCTTAGAAACAGGACACCCAACCTTTTTGGGATCGTAAAGGACAAACAGAGCGTCCGACTTCCTGTGACGAGAAGTTCTCTTCACATATATTTTCAAAGCCCTCACAACATCCAGGGATTTTGAGGTAATTGAGGAGGCAGAAGCCACTGGCACCACAATAGGTTGATTGATATGTAAGGCTGACACAACCTTCGGAAGAAATTGCTGACGTGTTCTGAGCTCAGCTCTATCCTCATGGAAAATTAGATAGGAGCTCTTACAGGACAATGCCCCCAATTCCGACACGCGTCGAGCAGACGCCAATGCCAACAGAGTGACCGCCTTCCAAGTAAAAAACTTGACGTCCACATCCTGTAAAGACTTGAACCAATCCGATTGCAGCCCCACAATTAGATCCCAAGGTGCCGTAGGAGGCACAAAGGGTGGTTAAATATGCAGAACCCATTTCAAGAATGTCTGAACCTCAGGAAGAGCCGCCAATTGTTTCTGGAAGAAAATGGACAAGGCCGAAATCTGGACCTTTATGGAGCCCAAGTGTAGGCCTACATCCACACCTGCTTGCAGAAAGAGGAGAAACCGTCCAAGTTGAAACTCCACCACAGGAAACTTCTTGGATTCACACCAAGACACATACTTTTTCCAAATCCGATGGTAATGCTTTGATGCTACTCCCTTCCTAGCCTGTATCAGGGTAAGAATTACCTTTTTCGGAATGCCTTTCCGAGCTAAGATCTGGCGTTCAACCCCCATTCTCCTGGACGGAGATCGTGTCTGCTGAGGAAGTCCGCTTTCCAGTTGTCCACTCCCGGAATGAAGATTGCTGACAGCGCCACCGCGTGCTTTTCTGCCCAGAGAAGGATTCTTGTTACCTCTGACATCGCAGCTCTGCTCTTCGTTCCGCCCTGTCTGTTTATGTAGGACACCTCTGTGACGTTATCCGACTGAACCTGAATAGCTTGATTTTGCAGAAGATGTGCTGCTTGTAGAAGGCCATTGTAAATGGCCCTCAGTTCCAGAACATTTATTGGAAGGAGAGATTCCTGACTGGACCACCTTCCTTGGAAGTTTTCCCCTTGGGTGACCGCTCCCCAACCTCTGAGGCTTGCATCCATGGTTAGAAGGATCCAATTCAGAATCCCGACCTGCGGCCTTTGAGTAGGTGAGACGTTTGTAGCCACCAGAGGAGCGAAATTCTGGCTTTCGGCGACAGGTGTATCTGTCCAGCAGAGCAAATCTGAGATAAGCCTGGTGAGGCAGCCAGATCGGAAAATGAAGGTACGCACCCTTGATATTTAGGGATACCAGGAAATACCCCTCCTCCAGACCTGAGATCACCGCTCTCAGGGACTCCATCTTGAATTTGAATTCCCTCAAGTAGGGGTTCAATGACTTTAGGTTTAATATCAGCCTTTCCGAACCGTCCGGTTTTGGTACCACAAACAAGTTTGAGTAATAACCCTTGTGTTGTAGGTGGAGTGAAACAGGAACAATGACATTTGTTTGAACCAATTTTTTAATTGCTTCCTGTAGGATAGTGCTGTTTTCAGCGAAACTGGTAATCCTGATTTGAAGAATCTGTGAGGTGGGTGATGTTGAAACTCCAGTCTGTATCCCTGGGCTACAATATCCTTTACCCAGGGGTCTAGGTATTATGACGCCCAAACGTGACTGAAAACTTTTAGTCTTGCTCCAACCTGCCCGACCTTCAGGCTGGGAGGTCCACCGTCATGCTGAAGATTTTGAGGAAGCAGAACCTGGCTTCTGTTCCTGGGAACTTGATAGTGCAGGTTTTTTGGACTTTCCCCGACCTCCTTTAAAGAAGGTGGGAGGGAGTTTGGATTTCTTAAATTTTGCAGTCCGAAAGGACTGCAGTGTAGGCGAAGGATAAGACTTCCTAGCCGGTGGTGTTGCAGAGGAAAGAAAAGTTGACTTACCCGCAGTTGCCGTGGAGATCCATGCATCCAAAGCTTCCCTAAACACAGCCTGACCCGTGAAGGGTAGGTTCTCCACACTTCTCTTGGATTCCACATCCGCAGTCCATTGGCGTAGCCACAGTCCTCAGCAGCAGCCCGTGCATTCAGCATGCCAAGGTCCTTCACTACCTCCACCATGAACCCTGCAGAATCCTGAATGTGACATAAGAACAAATCAATGTCACTTCTATCCATAGTATCTAAGTCCTCTAGCAATGTGCCTGCCCACTTTACTATGGCTTTAGAAATCCACGCACAAGCAATAGTGGGCCGTAAAGCGACGCCATTAGCTGTGTATAGTGATTTGAGTGTAGTCTCAATTTTGCGGTCAGCCGGTTCTTTTAAAGCGGTTGAACCAGGAACAGGTAAAACCACCTTTTTTGACAACCTAGATACAGATGCATCAACTATAGGTGAGTTTTCCCACTTTTTTTCTATTCTCTTCAGGAAAAGGGAAAGCAATGAGAACCCTTTTTGGGATCTGGAATTTTTTCTCAAACAAAGAGTATAACTCCTTGGAAGTCGGAAATGTAAGCAAGGATTTCTTACCTTCTGTAAAATAAGATTCCTCCAACTGTTCAGGTACGTTCTCAGAAATGTGTAAAACATCCCTAATGGCTTCAATCATTAGTTGCACCCCTTTTGCAAGGGATGCATCCCCTCCTTGCATATCCCCATCACCGTCCCCTGTATCAGAGTCAGTATCAGTGTCAGCTTGCATTATCTGGGCAAGTGTATGCTTTTGAAGGTATATCGGCGGGGTTTCTGATGAAGTAGTGGGGGCCAAATACTGTAACCCCTCCACCGATTTCCTCAAAAACTGCATTTCCTTCTTGGTATGTGACATCCTTGTAGAAATCTGGAATATCATTCCATCCAAAGAATCTACCCATAGGGGTTCGGATTCAGAAGGCTGAGACAGTATATTGCAGTCCTGAGTACATGGAATAGACTCCTCAGGAGAAGATAAACACTCTCCAGCTCAGGACACAGAGTCCTTAGACATGGTAATGTGGGATACAAACACACACAGAAAAATGTCAGATACAGTTTCCCTCAGAGTACCTTCAGAGAGTCACAGAGTCTAAAGCCAGCCACACAGCGCCCTTGTGAGCAGTTATTATGATAAAAGCCTTGCGCTGAGTAAGCAACCTTAATGGGTTGATTATTACTAACACTTCACTCCCTCCCTGTCTATAATACCCTGGTACCGCAGTAACTGGAGTTATGTGGAGGGTCAGCGCTCCCTGTCAGCGTTTTCATCTGTGTCTGCAGGGAAGAAAATGGCGCTGGTGAGTGCTGGATCCGCTCTGAGGAATAGCCCCACCCCCTGCAATGGCGCACGGCTTCCCGCACAAATTTGATTATACTGGCCGGAGGTATCTATGCTAACAGCGGGATTAGCCCCTGTTAGCGTCTGTGACCAGTTTAGGGTGACTGCGCTGGCCCAGGACACCCCTCCAAGCGCCTACACTAAGTGTTGCTGAGCCTTCCTGGAGCGCAGCCTGTCAGAGCTACGCTCCCACCCTTGTGCCGCCATACCCACCGGCGACCCGCTAACCGGGACGCCGGCGCTGTACTCACCACTCTTCTTACTTCTGGCTCTTTTAGGGGGTGGTGGCAGAGCCGGATTAAGGGGGGGGCCCTGGGGGTTAGTACCCCAGGCCCCCCTTTCTAAAAGGGCCCCACTGCGCCCGCACACAGATCGGACCTCTGATCTGCGGCGCTGCGCTTCCGGCGGCTCTCCATAGGTTGCCATGGCAACCTAACAGCCGCGGCGCCGGCATTGTACAGAAGTGCAGGACAGCTGAGCGACGGCTCAGCTGTCCAATTGAGTGTAAAGGTGCAGCCTGCGGCTTAGTCATTGGCTGGGCGCGCAGGCTGCAGTGCATGGAAGAAGTGTGGACTGTGTGGAGCCGCCAGCGGAGGGTGCGTGAAAGGATAAAAGAGCACTCACTCTCCTGTCACTTTCAGCCTGCCAGCAGCAGAGAAAAAAGTAAGCTGGCTGTTCTGTTTTTTTTTTTTCCGTTTTTTTTTTTTGTTAAATTGGAATGTTTAGTTCTGTGTTGTGATGGCTTGGTGTGTATGTGTAATGTGTGTTTGTGTGCATGTTTATACATATATATGTACATATATGTATGTGTGTATATATATATATATATATATATATATATATACAGCATGTAAATATGTGTGTGTGTACATATATATATATATATGTGTGTGTGTGTGCGTGAGTATAGATGTAGACATACACTGTATATGCATGTGTAATATATATATATATATATATATACTGGATGCGGGCAGCACAACCATTAGCTACATGTAAAGTCCCAGTGCCCTCTGGAGGTACTCACACTGATGAGCCCATATACAACACCCATGGACGGCGGCACTTGGGTAACAAAACCCACAAACTGCAGAATACTGCAACGTTTCGATGTCGTCAGGCACATGTGCCTGACGACGATGTAATTAATACATTGAAACGTTGCAGTGTTTTGCAGTTTGTGGATTTATTACCGAAGTGCCGCCGTCCATGGGTGTTATAAATTATATATGTATATAAATAATTCACCAGCTTCCTTGTTAGGGGCCATGCTGTTTGAAGTGCCCCGGGCCCCCCATAGCCTTAATCCGGCTCTGGGTGGTGGCAGTGCTGCGGGAGTGAGCGGTCGCCTCGTGGGCTTGCAATTATCTGCCTCAGGAGCTCAGTGTTCTGTCAGCGGAGATAGAGAACCATTAACTTCTACAATTGGTTCCTACTCCCCCCCCCCCCCCCCTAAGTTCCACGATGCAGGAAGGCTGTTGCGAGCAGCCTTCCTGTACCTAATGATCTATTCAAATAAAAAAAACTAAGAAACCTCCTAAGAGCTCCCCTAGCTGTGACCGGCTCCTCCGGGCATATTTTCTAAACTGAGTCTAGCAGTAGGGGCATAGAGGGAGGAGCCAGCCCACACTATTAATCTCTTAAAGTGCCCATGGCTCCTAATGGACCCGTCTATACCCCATGATACTAATGTGGACCCCAGCATCCTCTAGGACGTAAAAGAAATTACAAAGCTTTTTACTAAAGTTTTTACATTTTATGAGTGGTAATGCATCTGAGAGACGTGTATAATTTTGTTTTCCTAGAAGTTCCATTGTACAGCAATTAATACCTCAGATAAAGCTTTTACTTGTGACACTGGATGGATGGTAAAAAAACATTTGATAAGCAAATTGATTCCTGTTAAAAGTTCATTTGGCTAATAGTTGTGTGCATTACATATTGATATAATAAACTATTTGGGCGGGATGTGGTTGGGCTCCATTGTTCTTTTTATTGTAGCATATACATATAATAATTTTTAAACTTTTTTTTGCAAATTATTATTTCCGTTTTTCTCCCCCTAGAAACTACACCTGACAGTTAATACAATGCTGGTTCACACATGAGCAAAATGGGCCCTAATGTACTGGCAATGCCATATGTCTATGAGGGGGGGAATACAATTGTTTACCCCCTCCCCTCTGGCTGCCGTTATATGTAGACAAACCCCATCTATTTGGGCAAGTTTAAAGTAGAGATGAGCGGTCCGGATTCAAAGGAATCCGGATCACCCCAAACATCGGGTATCTGAGTCCACCCGAGTTGCAGCTTAGGTGTTCCTGCCAGATACCACGTTGAGGCCGAACGTCATCCTCCCGGCATTGGATTCTCACAGGACTTGGATTCTTTATAAGGTGCCGCGGCCTGGACTCGGCGCCATTTCACACTAATGCACGATGCTTAATGCTGCACTGTACTCTGCTGTAGTGGCTGTGCTGTACAAAGAGTTTGTGTATGGGCTGTATGCTGCTGTATTGGCTGTGCTGTGTTCAGACTCACAAGTGCCTGTGCTCTGGAGTGACTGTGTATAGAGGGCACACTGCACGCTGCTGAATGCTGCGCTATACTCTGCTGCATTGGCTGTGCTAAGACTCTGGACTCACAAGTGGCTGTGCTGTATAAAGTGAGTGTGTATGAGGGGCACGCTGCTGTATGCTGCGCTGTACTCTGCTGTAAATCGTACTGTTTGGTGCGCTTTGTCCACATGCATCTATAAGCCCTGTGACTCCACGCAGTTTAAACCCTAGTTGAATAAATATAAAAATTCTCTCTCTCTATATATATATATAGAGAGAGAGAGAGAGAGAGAGAGATAAAGAGATTATTTGCACTCTCCTGTGCACTGTACCCTAGTACCCCACCCCCGCATGTCAGAGATTTTGATAGTAGATGTGCATTTTTTCGCATATCTACGATCAGGTCTGAATTAGGCCCCTTGGCCAATATTGGTGAAGACAATATTGTGATTTGTGAGGTGGTCAAAATTAAGTGGAAATGACTGGGAATTAATATTATTTAGGTTATTAATACTCTGGGAACAAAAAAAAGCCCAAATTATGTGATTTTAACTTTTGTTTTGCCAGTTTAAAAAATAAAATAAAATCCAAATCCAGTCACGGAGGTTTGGCAAATCCAAAACCAAAGCCAGACGACAAATCAGAACCAAATCCAAATCCATCGAAAACGGTCCGCCGCACATCTCTAGTTTAAAGTGATGGACACCGGATTCGAGTAATACTGAACTACTCCTATGGATGCCCATTACTTTGGGCGCCATCATTTGAATTACCCCCTCTACTTTCTTCTGCTGGCAAGTACCACTGGGGAGATGAGCGTAATTTTCTTCTGACACCAAACATTTTGATTCCGCACCGATCTACAAATGCATATTTTTGGACTGGGCCTCCCTCTCTGTCCCAGCACATGTCAGTAGTCCAAGATGTCTCTCCTCCCCTCTCAATTTGGCTCACTATTTATTTTACATTTTTGCAATTAAACAACCAGCTGACACTAGGATACGAACCAGTGTCTAAAAAAGTGTCTATCAGTATTATATAGTTATATAACAACAACTCAATTATTACATGAATACACAGTGTTAGCTTTGCCTGGTGAGGGTCAACTCTTTCAGACCTATCTATCATGCTCCTGTCTGGGCTTAAATGTGCTAAGGCGTTGTCCTGGAGACCAGGGGCGGATCCAAAAGAAAATGAAAGGGGGGGGGGGGCACCATGATAGGGGAACGATAATAGTTATATTTACATGCACCTAAGGCATGCGTGCTGCCAGATAAGGAGTGTGGTATCACAGGGTGGTGTGGCCTCACAGAATACGCCATCAGGTAATGACTGGCTGCAGGAGCGCATCCTAGTTTATTGCCAATGTTTCACCCTGATGAAAAGGCTGATTGGGCCCTGATGTGTTGGTCACCTGTTTCATTAGTTATGGGAGCCTGGAAGGCACCCCAGCACAATATAATTATTCAAGTTATTAGTTGGTGGCGGCAGGTGCAGCATACCTTGTTTTGGGCACTGCACTGAAACTCAGACTGCAGGACACGAACCGCCCATCTTTGATTAGCAGAAGCAGCCAGCTGGATCTCCAACAAGCAGCATAAGACATCTGCAGGACAGCCCTGTCACAATCACACGGGTCGCCTTCTCAAAGCTGAGGCTGAGTTTGACTGCACCTAGCATGGTGGTAAAGGAAGTGGAGGAGGAAGTGCTGGGAAACTGTGCAGTGCAGTGAGGGTTAATGAAGCCTTCTGCGCTGTCATAAGTAACAGTCTTACTCAATGCTGGCATTTGAACCCCGTGCCTGGGCAGGACTCTGGCCGGCTGGCAGTGGGGGAGGTAGGTTGCCGTGTGAGCACACGGACTTGCTGTTCTTTTATCAAATCTGACTTAACGGAAATAGCAGTAGTGCTGGCGCTGTTCTCCTTTTGAAAAAAAAAATAATAATTCAGAAACGACAGGGGGGGCACGGGCCCGAGTGCCCCTCCCTGGATCCGCCTATGCTGGAGACTGTGCATGCGGAAATGGTGGAGAGCTTCTGTATTGTGCACAACATTCACTATGAACATTGGGCCTAATTCAGATATGATCACAGCAGCAAATTTGTTAGCTAATGGGAAGCACCATGGGGCTAATTCAGACCTGATCGGTGCAGTGCGTTTTCGCACAGCAACGATCAGGCCTGAACTGCGCATTCGCCGGTGCCACAGTGCGCCGGCACATGGCAGACTGCTGATGGCTGTCTTAGCCCAGCGATTGCCTCTGCCTAATTGACAGACAGAGGCGGTCGCTGGGCGGGAGGGGGCGGTCCGACGGCGTTTAGCCGCCATTTAGGGGGCGCGGCCCAGGCAACGCAGGCGTGCCCGGACCATTGTGGGGGTGCGGGTCGCGGTGGCTGCGTGACATCACATGCAGCAGCTGCGACCTAGGCTGCGACGAGTAGTCCCTGCCAGTGCGCAAGAGCGGCACTGGCTGGGAGCTACTCTTCCAGTACAAAAGCGCTTTTGTACATGTGCAGGGGGGTCGGCCCTGACATGCGGGGCGGACTAGCCCTGTGCTGGGCATCTCCACGCATGTCAGGGAAGCTGATCGTAGATGTGCTAAATTTAGCACATCTACGATCAGGTCTGAATCACCCCCCATGTGCACTGCAGGGGGGCAGATATAACATTTGCAGAGAGAGTTAGATTTGGGTGGGTTAATTTGTTTCTGTGCAGGGTAAATACTGGCTGCTTTATTTTTACACTGCAATTCAGTTTAATCACACCCCACCCAAATCTAACTCTCTCTGCACATGTTATATCTGTCAAACCCCCCCCCCCCCCCCCCGCGCAGTGCACACGAGCAGCAAATTTTTTGCAAATGGGTAAAACCAAGGGCCTAATTCAGACCTGATCGCTGCTGTACGTTTTCGCACAGCGGGCCATCAGGTCTGAACTGCACATGCGCAGGTGCTGCAGTGTGCCGGCATCTCTGCCCAGCGATTGCCTCTGCCTGATTGACAGGCAGTGGCGCTTGCTGAGCGGGAGGGCAGCTTTGGGTCCCCGTTTTAGGGGCGCGTACCGGGCAATTACAGGCGTGACTGGACCGGGCCGGGGGGTGGGCCGAGGTGACCCGGAGAGCGACTGGTAGCTCCCCGAGTGCGCGCAGGAGCTGTGCTGGTAGGGAGCTACTCTTCAGTTACAAAAGCATCGCTGCAGTGCCCCCATGTGTGCTGTTAGATCTGGGTGGGTGCAGTGGCGTAACTAGAAATTTTTCTCCCCAAGCCAAAAAAATTCTTCGGCGCCCCCCCATCCCCCATCTTCCATAATTGGCACTAGTAAAGGGACAAACATGCGCGTGTCGTTGCAAAAAAGGGGGCGTGGATTCATTTGAATGGGCGTGGCTTCACATAAAGGGGCGTGGCATTGCAGGAAAAGACTACCTTATACCCCAGTTTTGCAACCTGCACGCCCAGACGTTAGCCACCACAGCAAAGGAAAATAATCCTGATTCATGCCCCTTACATTATTTGTCATTTTTCCTCCTTATAGAAATGCCCAGTATACATTATGCCACATACTGCAATGGCCCTTAGACATTATGCCACACACAATAATGCACATGACACAGTATGCACACCGTAATGCCCCCAACACATTATGCCACACACCGTAATGCCTGTGACACATTATGACAGGAATCGCAATGCCCGTTATACATTATGCTACACACTGCAATGCCCCTGATACATTATAGCACATACAATGTCTGTGACACATTATGACACACACCGCAATGACCCTGAGACATTATACCACATGCCACAATGCCCGTGATATAGTATACAACACACCGTAATGCCTGACACATTATGACACACACCGCAATGTCCGTGATACATTATGCCACACACTGCAATGACCCTGAGACATTATACCACATATCACAATGCCCGTGATATAGTATACCAGGGGTGGCCAAACAGTCGATCGCGATCGACTGGTCGATCGCGGACATGCGACCAGTCGATCGCGATCCGCCGCCCAGCCACCCGAAGCCGCGCCTCTCCTGCCTGCCGCTCTGCCTCCTCAGTCTGGTCTGCGGCAGTGACGGCCGAGTGTATAGCTCAAATCAGGTGCCGGTTCGTTAGCCAATGAGAGCTCGCGGACCGGCACCTGATTTGAGCCATACACGCTGCCGTCACCGCCGGAGATCAGACTGAGGAGGCAGAGCTGCAGACAGGAGAAGCGCGCGCTGCGCTTTCCACACACCAACGGTGAGCTCTTCTATGGGGGCATATCTGGCATTGTGGGCACATAGCTCAGTGGGGGCATATCTGGCACTGTGGGGTCATATGTGGCACTGGGGGCATATCTGGCTCTGCGGGCACATGGCACTGTGGGGGCATATCTGGCACTGTGGGGGCATATCTGTAATCTGGCGCTGTGGGGGCATATCTGTATCTGGCACTGTGGGGGCATATCTGGCACTGTGAGGGCATATCTGGCACTGTGAGGGCATATCTGGCACTGTGGTCAGCGGTTGACCGAAAGTAACCTCACCGCTGACCACAAAGTTCCCACCATTGGTTATAATGGAGCGCATAGGCGCTACATTGTAACATTGCCGGGTGCTGCCTGTCATACAGTACAGGAGCACACAGCCAATCAGGAGGGTGCCACAATGTGGCGCTCCCTGATTGGCTGATGGAACCCTCTTAGACATAAGTCAGAGGGGGTTTCTGGCATTCGGGGAAAGGGGTCCCATGTGAAAACATGGGGCCCCTTTCAGTGCGAGGTCGGGTGTCCGTTTTGTTATTTTGCAAAGTACCAGGATTACAAATGGATTTAAAGAGGAGCCATCTACACTGGATTTTGTGAGTATAATTTTTTCAACAGGTACACCATGGATTCTACATGGAGAAGAGGACCGGCCCTCGTGTGAACATAGGTAAGTATGTGTGTATAGAGGTGTGGATGTATGTATTAAAGTTTTTATTGGGGTATTTTTTTAGTAGTAGTACTACAGGTACCAGCGGGCCCGGTTTTCCAACGCATGCTGGTACTTGTGGTTCTCCAAGTACCAGCTTGCGGGGGAGGCTTGCTGGGACTTGTAGTACTGCTACTAAAAACAATATTCATTTTTTGACAAAAAGGCTATCAGCCTCCCATCCGCAGCCCTTGGATGGGGGGGACAGCCTCGGGCTTCACCCCTGGCCCTTGGGTGGCTGGAGGGGGGGGACTCCTTGATTGAAGGGGTCCCCACTCCTCCAGGGTACCCCGGCCAGGGGTGACTAGTTGGTTATGTAATGCCAGGGCCGCAGGGACCTAGATAAAAGTGTCCCCCGCCTGTGGCATTATGTATCTGGCTAGTGGAGCCCGGTGCTGGTTTCAGAAATACGGGGGACCCCTACGCTTTTTGTCCCCCGTATTTTTGGAACCAGGACCAGGCGCAGAGCCCGGTGCTGGTTGTTTAAATATGGGAGAACCCCTGACATTTTTTTCCCTATATTTTTACAACCAGGACCGGCTCAAAGAGCCAGAGGCTGGTTTGGCTTAGGAGGGGGGACCCCACGCATTGTTTTTTTATTAAAAATAACAAATTCCCACCCCTTCCCACTGAAAAACATGCACGGATCTCATGGATCCGTGCATGCCTATCCAAACACGGGGAAAAAAAGCAGGTCTGGGTTTTTTTACCACTTTTTCACGAATTGTATTTCAGCACGGCAGTGTTTGGCTATTGTCGGCAGTGTTTGTGATTTGCACTTTTTAGTAAATGACCGATTTCTACCAAATTGCAGGCGTATTTGACCGATGGTGTATTGATTCATAATTTTTTCCTAGGACTTCCAAAATATTACGAATGCCCTCATCACTGACGAGATTTTTGCTTAGTAAATTCCCGAAATGACACTTTGAAGAAAAAACGTCATCTCGGTCAAAATCGGGACCTTAGTAAATATACCCCACAGTGAGCTATAATGTGAATTTAGGATCATACTGTGTGCTATAATGTGAATTTTGGATCATACTGTGTGCTACAATGTGAATTTCAGCTCATACAGTGTGCTATAATGTGAATTTCGGCTCATTCTGTGTGCTGTAGAAACAGAATTTGTCGGCAGATAAGAACCACTTGGCCCATCTAGTCTGCCCCTTTTTTTTTTTTTTACATTATTTTTTATCTCTAACCTTATCTGATCCTTATTTCTTTGTAAGAATATCCTTATGTCTATCCCATGCATGTTTAAATTGCCCTACTGTCTTAGCCTCTACCACCCCTGATGGAAGGAATGGCGATTCACCAGTCTGTATCACCAGTGCGCAGGGTTCTCTCCACTAACTGGCAACATTTTATTAGTAATGGCAACAATAGGAAATTTAGAAGCGAACGGGAAGGGCATTACTAAGTGGGAGGGGCTATGATTAGGGGGAGGAGTCATAATTCTTAAACCGCCCCCCCCTAAAAGTTAAGTCTAGATCCGCCACTGACTACTACACAAATAAACCTTGGCAGAGAATGACCTGAAGAATATATAAGATGGGTAGAACAAATTTAGAAGCAGATTTCCCCACAACATTGAGCCTGATTCAGATGTGGTTGTTCTTGCTGCTGCTGGTGCTATCTTTTGCCTATGCAATTGCGATGATATGAGAATATGGGCAGATTCTAACCCGATAGGGATGCCCACTGCTGTCACATCATCTCCGCCCAACAGCGTATAATTACTGATGCATTGGCACCAACGTTGTAAATCAGGTCATGTCACAGAGTCTGAGTATCTCTGAAGACACGCTGGCTGAGTTGCTCTCCCGGGATGCAGAGAGCTCTCCAGTAGCAACTAAGGGGGTAATTCAGATCTGATAGCTGCTGTGCATTTTCACACAGCGGGCAATCAGGTCCTAACTGCGCATGCATATGCACCTGAATGCGCAGGCCCGTCGGACAACAATGGACATCACCGGTCAGCGATGGGATGGTGCGAAAATTCCGATCGCATGGGCGTTCTGTTCACAAGGTAATTGACAGGAGGGGGCCATTTGTGGGTGCAACTGAGCGTTTACAGCAAGTGTCCGGAAAAACAAGCATTTTCAGGTAGGGTGTCTGACGTTATCTCCGGCCCTGATCAGCCTGTTCTCATTCCACTGTAGGAATAAGTCCTGGGTTGCGCACAGACTGCACACAGTGGATTTTCACAGCTCGACATACACATGGGATCACACACTTGCACAACGAATTTATACCCCCCCTGGAGGCGGCGACTATCTGATCGCAGGACAGTAACATTAGCAGCCCAGCGATCAGGTCTGAATTACCCCTAAGATCGCAACTGCTAATTTATACACACCTAGAAGATAAGTTTTTCTTTTTTAAATTCTAGAACAAATGTTACATTTTCAGATAAATCTTTATAAATAGAACCATAAGTATTAGCAATAAAATGTCAATTATGAACTGTTGTAGATGTTTTATAATGGGGATCTGAGTAAGGACAACTAATAGGAATTATTTACTTAGTAGTACAGAAACCATTGGAAATAGGGGCTCTTAACTCCTGCCCTAAATAACAAGGCACAGTCAAAGGACAAGAGCCCCCGATGTAAACAAATTATAAAGGATACGACAGTTAATAATTGGATCCCTGTAATATTGTTGCAACATTAAACTATCAGCGCAATGTGATAACATTATTTATTTTAAACACTACAGAAAGATTCTATTTTCCCTGCACAAACTGTCTCTAATAAGGTCTCAGCCATTTCCTAGCTGATTATGACATCACAAGACGCATCATAATTGCACTGTGGCTCAGGGTTATATCACAGGCTTTAGCAGTTTTAGTCTTTTGATAGGTAGTTTTCAGTGGAGTAAGACGGAAATTGAGTTTATTGTAGTTAAGGAGATTTTTAATAATATTTTTACCAACCATGAGTGACACAGGAGAGGATCTGACATCTGAAGGTAAGTGGTCATTATCATTATAATATAATCATTTTTACTAAGCAGAAATAAATAATTATATTTGGATAGAGCCATAGACACATACATACCTCTGCAGGTATCAGGACACACAGTACATAATACATAACTTACTATACACAATGTAAGAAACCTCACACTGGTCTGCAGTAATGTAGTGAGTGAGTGTTATAATAATATTATGTGAAATGGTGTTTGATTTAGGAGTGAGGACTCGCCTGTGTGTAGGGGTTTGTTATATGATAATAATAAATATATATATCCTCACAGGGTTACATAAGATATCAATTTTATACGTGCTGCCTACTCTCCCGTCCTGTGGGAGACACATTTTTGCGGTAGTAGCCTAGTTTACGGGTAGTGTATAGGAGACAGCCAATGGGAGTCTGGGGGTGGACTTAGAAGGAGAGTGATGCCTAATGCTGAGTCCCTAATGCGCATGGAGGCTGTTTTACACAACGCTGCCATCCCAGGGTAATACAAGCCAGCTCATATATTACATACAACATGCATGTTTATATGTGCTAAGCGCCCCCACCCCCTGCACTATGTAGTCAGCTCTGCACCCCAGAAGCTGCAGCCGCCTCTGAAAAGGAGGGTGCCCTGGAATGCTGTGCACCACTTTATTTACTTGTTTGTCACTCTTTAAGAAACCAGCTCTCATGAGCACATAAGACTTTTCATTCCAGCCTCTGGTGTGTAGGCTTATTCACATATATAGTATGGGCCTGGGTCTGGTTACCATTGATAGCTAGCAGGCCCAGACCTTTACTTTGGAGACTGGGGGGGACTCAAATTTCCTAAAGCTTGTAAAATAGAATTGGTGATGTTGCCCTTAGCAACCAATCAGATGCTGTCTATCATTTCTCTATTGCCTTTTAGAAAATGATAGACAGCATCTGATTGGTTACTATGGGCAATGTCACCAATTCTCTGTTTTAAAAGCTTTAGTAAATGTACCCCTCTGTATGCAGAATGTAGAGGTTATTAGTAACAATACTGCTCATGTAGCTGAAGCAACTCTTTTGTATTCATAATTGCTTTTCATAAACCAAAGGTTCCAAAACTTGGTCCTCAATGCACCCTAACAGTCCATGTTTTAAGGACATTCATGTTTGATTCTAAGTGAATTAATTAGTACCTCAATTTTAATTTAACCCTGTGTGGTCAGCCATGTATATCCTTAAAACCTGGTCTGTTATGGTGTCTTGAGGACTATGTATGGGAACCACTGATATAAGGAATTGATATGTGTAACATGGCTGCAAATGAAATGAAATGTATTCACCTAAACTTTTATTTTTCTTGTACAGCCGGCCTTAATCTCCAGTCACTGAGAGGACCACAGATAGCTTATATAGCTGTGGGCTTGGCATGCTTTCTGGGTGTATTGGCCTTCATCATTTACACCTGGTAAGTTACTAACATCATGTACAAATAATATTACAGTTGATTTATCTAGATAAAAGGTATATTATCCTATGCAATGGCTAACCTCCCATGCCAATATCCAATGGTGTAAAGTATCTGAACTTAATTAATTATAATAGTAAAAGTCAGAATTTGATCTATAGGAAACCGTCACATGCCGCAGTTGCTAAGTTGTCGTCCTGACATTTCTCATGCAGGTTTAGGCACTTCAGTACCTGCTAGTTGGGATTACAGTGACGATTTAAGAAATATGTCTGTACATGACCTTAAACACCTACAATGGAAACAGGAACTCGGAATTATGGGAAAGAGAATTTATTTAAATAAACTATATTTTACAACTTTAAATATATAAACAAAACAAACATATCGAGAGAGGGGGAGAGAGAGGGAGTGAACAACTAGCAAAAAGTTAGATTTACTTTTAAGACGATTTGGATATGGAAAGGGTTAATACAGAATGATTGGTGTTAACATATGAAGATATTATTTAAGTGATATACTAATACATAATGTGCCACTATATATTGCCTTTTGAGTCATATAAGACATGGAGACCCCATGGTTACTTTCTGTGTTCTGCTACTGACTACTTTTCATTATTTTCTGCAGTTGTAAGAAATGCAGGTCAAAGGCTGACCCAGAGGAAGACATCGAAGCCAACTTTGTTACAGACCCAGGTAACATTACCTAGAGTAATACATAAATGTACTGACCACAGAACAAACAAAATCAGCTCTATTCTTAGTCATGTTGTTGAAGCATAGAATGCAAAACCCTTTAGGCAGAGATGTATCAAGCCTTGGAGAGAGATAAATTGGAGAGAGTTAAAGTTCCTTCCAACCAATCAGCTTCTTATAGGACATACTAGAAAAATGACAGCTAGAAGCTGATAGGTTGGTACTTTACCTCTCTCCACTTTATCTATCTCTAATATTTTACAATTATCCCCCTTAATGTTGTACTCTTGCTATTGTTTTGGATGTAAATGTATTTAGGCAGCTGTATAAGGGCGCCAGTCACTGGAGGGCGCCACATGCTGATGCTGAATCTGTTTTAAAAAAAATTGACATTGTTCTAGGCTAGCTACCACTGTCAGTCACCTCACCACAGGCAGTGCACTTGTCACTGCCAGTGCTTGGCATCCTCTCAATGCTGTGTTTGTTGTGCGCTGGCAGCACTGCTTGTTTACAAGTCAATCACCCTTTGGACTCAGAGCCTGGCCCTGGCCTACTCTCTCACTCCTTTATCGCCTCCTCTTCCTTTAATAGGTAACCAGCAGGGCTGCCAGGGACTGAGAAGAGTAGGCTTCACTAGTAAGTTGTCTGGTATGCAGTGGTGGATTTTACCCCAGGTAAAGTCTGCCACCCAGCTTAGTGTTATTGAACAAGATGCAGTCCATGAGACTGCACTGGCTTTACTGTGACTAGCAGTCATTTCCTATTGGGAGTTCTACCTGTCAGTCACAGACACACAAGGCAGTCCCATTGGGAGGTGTTTCCTCTCTCTGGGACTGTCAGACTGGGCTGTGATAAGCAGTGAGCTGGCTTCGTATAGGAAGCCAATCCCTGCCTTTGGCACAGCCCAATCCGATCTGGCTTCTATGGGCTTCAGGTGATGCAGTCCATAGGAGCTGGGGGTTTATGCATGTGCAATCACGCCATGGCGTCATTGAAAGCTAGTGTGGTGTGGCAAGTTAGACAGCACGGCAGCAAGCTTTGGTGTACTGTACAGTAGACTAATGTGTAGCTATTTTTCTACAAATGCACAAGAGCACTATATCAGCAAAGGGTCTGCTGATGTATGCTGGAGTGTGCAGAACATAGAATGATGATGATAATAATAATAATAATAGTAATGATAATAAACATAGGTAAATTTTAAAACTAATCAATACTGTACCAGGCAGCTTTACCAGTGATGGTGGTGGGTGGGTAGGTATTGTGTAGCTTTGTCTAGGGCACCTGGAAACCTCGCATCGGCCCTGTATACAATTATCTGGCCTATTCTTCTGACATGTACTGTATAGTAACATGACTGATCTGAAAACATCGATCAGTCAGACATGCCAGACCATTCAGCATGTACGTCCGAAGCAACATTTTGAAGTGTCAAGTCAGCCGCATTGGTTAGTGTATGCACTGCCGCAGCTGACATTTGCCCTGTTCCTTCTGAACAGAGGAACAGGGAAAGGTCTTCTCCCCAGGGGAGGAATGCAGATATCCTGTGGCAATAGACTGTGAGATATATCGTATAGCTAGGTCGGACTGGCCCTTAGGAGTACATGGAAAACCCCCGGAGGGCCCTACTGCCTGATGCCCACCTCCTCTTCCCCTTGTGCTATTATACGCTTATGTTGTTATATCTCCCTGCTCTGTGTTATGATATCACATAATTCTACTGGGTTTTGGTTCAGTGTATATAAGATTAGTTTTAAAAGACAGTATAAAATGCAATGTTTTTGTAGCTCTTCATAGGGAATGATAGGAAAATTAGCAGCAAAAAGCTGCAACTGTGGATCCCCCTGGCCGATTGTGAATAATGATATGGATTTGTGGGGTTTGTAAATTTAGATAGAGTTCTATATGATTTATCAAGGCACAGGTGGTAACCACCTCCAGCGATTGCTTCCTCTATAAATTACTATTTTTCTTTTTTGCCTGTTTTGATAATTAGACCCCTTAATAACTAACTAATAAGTGTGGGCTGCGTATTACCTGTTACTAACTGTTTCATTTTACATTTTAATAGATAATGAAGAACTAAGGCGTCTGGTAATAGAGATGACACCAGTCTATGGGATAAAGAGCATTCTTAAAAAAAAAGAAGAGGATAACAACAATGCCAAATTTAAATCCCAAAAGAAGGTTCATTTTAAGGATTATCTTGAATCCATTAAGAAGGCAGAAAAAGACCAAAAAGCCAAAAAGATAAGAAAAATAAAATATAAACAAGCAGGCAAATAAAAACATTGAGAAAATGATACAACCGGGGGCATGGCTTGGACACCATCTGGAAGGAAGCAGGCAGGTTAGCTGCTCCTGAGGCGTATCTGGACGCTTGCCATGCCTGGACTCAAGGACCAGCCGCAGGACACACTGAGACTGTGTTGAAACGAGGCATCGGACCTGCTTGCCTGCCGAGCTGCCGGACACCTTCTCGGTTGTGGGTGCCCAATACAACGGTCAACGCAGAGAACCATGACCAGCAACGCCCCCCCATGTGCTCCAGAGAGGGCCTGGAGGTGGTGGTATTGTGAGACCGGAGCTGGACAATGGACCAGGGCCTAAGGCAGTGGCAGAGAGCAAAGCTGATCGGAAGGAGGGAGTCACCATATAGGCCAGTGTATAAGGAGAAGCGGAGGCCAGACGGGGAGAGAATCACCTTCCTGCTGCCCACTAACTTCAGGCAGTCAGTGAACTTTACCCCACTGTGTATCAATAACATACAAGTACTGTACTGTGAATATGCAGGCCGTTCTTCACTGCATATTTATAACATGTACATACTGTGACTCCACAATGAACGATTTCTGAAATAAAGGGTCATGTAAATATATACTATTATACTGTAGTTTTTGTACAACTTGAGTGTGTTCAGCAATATGATCATGACTATCAATCGAGAGAAAAATAGCACCAAGCAAATACTAGCGCTGCAGCTGCTGCCACCAGTCACAACAATGCTAGCTCTTCAATTCCATCTACTGAAGCTGCTGCGCAAAGGCATAGAGGGTTTCATTCAGGGCATCTGAAAATATATATATATATATTTAAAAAAAAATATATATATATATATATATATATATATAGTGGCATTGCCGGTGCTGCACTCAAAGCATACTTTCAATAAAAGGCACAAAGGTGGAAGGTTAACATATATAGATAGATAGATAGATAGATAGATAGATAGATAGATAGATAGATAGATAGATAGATAGATAGATAGATAGATTTATATTACAGTAGTAAATATAAAACACATTTAATGAAGGGGAAAGAAGGTTAGTGCAGAAAAACATAAAATTGGAAACATGCCATTCACCACACGCAGTGGCAAGGAAAGAGTCAGACCTTGGCCTTTATTTATAAGTGGTGGTTCTGCAACTGTCAGTGAGGCATCTTCTTCTACTTCTCATGACGACACAAGACCTTTTCACTCAGAATCTAGAAGAGGTGCAAAAAATTTAAATAAAAACCACTAAGGCAGTAGAACAAACTGTGTGTTCAGAACCAACACACATCCCTGAGGAGAGTCTAGGGGTGACCACATTAGCTATGTGTGAGTCTGATATTTCTCACATATTTCTGTCCTTATAGAGAAGCCTCTTTTTCCTCCTTCCACCATTTCTGTACCATCTGCACATGTGGGGAGAAGTACAAGTAAAGATGGTGAGGACAAAATTGAAATTGAGGATGCTGCTTAAGTGGAACAGGATGATGGGTACTGTATATGTGTGTACTGCCACTATCTGACACTGAAGATGAAGATGTTGGTGATGTTTTTTTCATCTACAAGTGACTGCAGTTCTTGCCCATGATAGAAAGAAATCTTTTGTGATGCCTGGGCATAAAACCAAAAAAGTCACCAATTGGGTGTGGGATTATTTTTGCCCAAATCCTGACAACATTTGTTAAGGCAATCAAAGTTAGTAGAGGTAGGGACGTTAGCTATCTAGGCACCTCCTCCATGTTATGTAATTTATGGCGAGTTCATGTAACGTATTTTACAAGATTATAATATAGTTAACTCCTTCATCATCAACCTCCTCATTAGTGATCGGAGGAAGTCCTTCCAAATAATTGTTTTGTAGTAGCTCAAACAAACCAAGGACTTCAGCAACAAAAGTGTCAGCCACTGTCACTGAAGTGTTTGGTTAAACTGTGCATGACCTTTTTAATATCAAACATAAAAGTGGGTAGGAGGGTTCAAGAACAATTCCATCTTGTACAACTTGTTTTATTTTCATTAGTGGCTGCATTTTTGGCGGACATTGGTGACTGTCTTATTCTTTCATTGCTTTTTTTCACATCATTCACATCAGCCACAATCTGAATAAATATATATTTTTTTAATTCTTCTTTTATTGCTGCCATAATAAATATAAATAGGTAATTCGCTTCTGTGAGTTGTCATTTGTGGAAGTAAAAAAAGAATTGCTCGTTTTCATTGTACAACTTGTGTATGTTGAGTTCATTGATATGGATAACGTGGACCATACAGTTGACTACCATAATCAATTAATCTATCAATTTTTTAAATTCTTTTATGGTAGTTTTAGGCAGCACCTCATAGAGAATATGGAGCATACAGTTGCCACCCCAATCAATCAATCAATCAATCATTTTTTATTCTTCTTTTATTGTGTTTTTGCCGCTTGGCCTAACCTCACTGTCACTTAGCTTACTCAGCCAGCTAGCTAGCTCAGTACAGCCTTTTGGCATAAACTGAATGAAAACAATATCGTGAGGTGGATGAAATTAAGTGGACATGACTGAAATTAATGTTTATTGAGGTTAATAATACCCTAGGAACAAACAAAATGGCCAAATTATATGATTTTAGAATTTTTAGTAATTTTTTTTTTTTTTTTTTTTGAAAGTACAAAACCAAAGGGAGGCAATCAATTTTTCAGCTGTCAGGATACTGATGATCAGGATACCGATGCTGGAATCCCGACAACTGGTGAAATGTCGATGGTCGGAATCCCCACTTGAGGGGGAATAGATCAGTGTGGTGACCAAAAGTCGCCACTGGGCCCGAAGCGCGGCAAGCGCAGCGATTCCAGTATTGGTCTACTGAAATATCATACTGATTCCAACCAAAACTAGTAACGTGATTTTTGCAAAATCAAAACCAGACGACTAATTAGTACCAAACCTACCAAAAATGAGCCGAGGCACATCTCTACATATGATACTGTATTTGAGAACCTTACAGTTACTGACTTTAATACACCTTTAGTGATCAAATACTCATAGCCAAGGGCGTAGCTACCATGGGTGCAGGCAGTGCAGCTGCTATGGGGCCCAGAGCTGAGACGTGCCCACCTTCCCTGTCAAAGTTACATGTGTTATACACATTTTTTGCCATTAGGTGATACGTAGGGAGGGTGTTCTTCAGTTTGCCGGCTGTCGAGATCCCGGCACACAGTATTCCGGCGCCGGAATCCCAAAAGCCGGCATACCGACACTTTATCTCCCTCTTGGGGGTCCACGACTCCCCTGGAGGGAGAATAAATAGCGTGGCGCGCGTAGTGTGCCACCATGCCCGCAGCGTGGCGAGCGAAGCGAGCCCGCAAGGGGCTCATTAGCGCTCACCACGCTGTCGGTATGCCAGCGGTCGGGATTCCGGCGCCGGTATACTGGGCGCCGGGAGCCCAGCCGCCAGCATACAATACTACACCCACGTAGGGGTCCTTTTAAACTTTTTCATTAGGGCCTGCAATATATAGTAACTTAGGGGTACATTTACTAAGCAGTGATAAGAGCGGAGAAGTGAGCCAGTGGAGAAGTTGCCCATGGCAACCAATCAGCACTGAAGTAACATCTATAATTTGCATACTATAAAATGATAAAGAGCTGCTGATTGGTTGATGGGGAAATTTCTCCACTGGCTCACTTCTCCATTCTTATCACTGCTTAGTAAATGTACCCCATAGTATCTAAGGTTGAAAAAAGACAGTTGTCCATTGAGTTCAAACTATTTGTGGTCTCCTATGCAAGATTATTTTATCTGAAAATTTTTGACTGATGCTGATGTCAGCTGTTGCATTATATCCCTTTTTATAGTGACTATAGTGCGTGACTATGCACCATAACCCTGGATATCCTTATCCATTAAGGAATTTATCTAACCCATTCTTAAAGATGTTGACAGAGTCGGCCATTACAACTCCCTCAGGCAGGGAATTCCATACACGTACTGTCCTTACCGTGAAAAAGCCTTTACGCCGTATTGTGCGGAATCTCTTCTCCTCTAACCTGAGCGAGTGTCCTCGAGTCCTCTGTGTTGATCTTACCAAAAATAGGTCCTGGGCAAGCTCGGTGTATTGTCTCCTTATATATTTGTAGATGTTGCTCATGTCCCCTCTTAGTCTCCTCTTTTCCAATGTAAACATGCCTAGTCATTCAAGCCTTTCCTCGTATTCCAGCATCTCCATGCCCTTAATTAGTTTGATCGCCTGCCTCTGAACCTTTTCTAACTCCTGGATATCCTTTTTGTAGTAGGGTGCCCAGAATTGTACACAGTATTCAAGGTGTATATCTAGGTATGCCCCTGGACCTGCTCATTGGGGTGTGGTATAAAATAAACTGGAGGGCATTTTAATGTTGTATAATATGAACCAGGGCAGTGTAATGAGACACAATATAAACGAGGAGCACTATATATCATAATGGGAATTGGGGGTACCATGCGGTATAATGTATATTTGCAGCTCTGAAATGTGACATAGGGTGAACTTAAGCACTACTGCGATTCATAAAAGAAATTAGGGCACTACTATGGGGCATAACATTAAATAAGGCTCTAATATGGTTCAGAAAATGAACTAGAGCACTATTATGGGGCATAAAATTAACAACTGCTGCAGAGAAGTGTGTCTCTAGAAGTATTGGGATGGAGGCCCCTTCAAAATGTTGCTATGAGGCCCGCAAAGTTCTTGCTACACCCCTGCTCATAGTGAAAGCCTTGCACCAAAATTAAATAATTCAACAGCTAATCTGAAAAATCTCTTTATGTAATGGATCCCTCCGACAATATCATCGATGTACCATATTCCTCAGATTAGGTTAAAATAATTTAATACACATAGCGAAATACTGTATAAAAGTTCCTATTTATTCCAAGCCAAAATATATAACTCACAAGATACACATTCTGGATACTGGCTCAATGTGTTAGTCCATATTCCTCCTTCTGTCACCCAAGGGGAATATAGAAAAGACAATTCCAGAAACCCAGCTTCAGTGTTTCAGAAATCCCTGATGCATTTCATCCATGGAGGACTTTTTCTCACGTATGCAAAGCTTAGAAAGTGCTTGTTCACACAAAGACAGAATTTGCAGACCTCAGTGTACTGTAAGTGCATGTAGATTATGATGACTTCTAGCAATATGATATGCAATAAATGGTGGCAAACTGCTCTAATCAAGCTGGTAACAATCCTCAGGTGCTGCGGGAGGGGGTTACTCTAGACAAGAAAAACAAAAGGGATTTTTCCCACGCACTCTGCTGGCTGTTAGTAAGAAGAACTATATATATACTATGTAATAATAGAAAATGTAGAGCTCTTCGTTACATATGTTTTGCAAAAGATATGATAAGCCTCCAGGCCACTTCACGGCTGCTCTATTACTGGAGGTTCGTAACTAAGCATAAGTCCAGGGCTTGGACCCCACAAAGCCGGCTCAGGCCCAACCACCCTAGGGCAGCACACCATTGAAATACTAAAGTGTTAATATGTGTTAAGAAAGAAGCAGAAGCTATGGGTTAGAAAGTGCTACAGAAATAAGGGTGTTAATAAAATACTCAAAAGAGTAATATTAGTGAAAAAATAGGAGTGTTACATAAGTGCTAAATAAATAATATGGCGTGCTGCCCCAAGGTAGCCCAGTCACACCAGACCTGAGGGGTACCACTCCCCAAACCCACACACAGCATCATAATAATAATAATAATAATAATCACTATGGGTCATACAATTGCTTAATGTACGGCCACATGATAACGGCACATACAAAACATATCCAGATTGAGAGCTAGCTTACCTGGAGGCACCCCTGTATCCTCCAAATGGCACCACAGGACCCAGCATGCCCTCCTAATGCTGGCTCCATCTATGCCTCACTGAACTGCAATAAATGGTGGCAAACTGCTCTAATCAAGCTGGTAACAATCCTCAGGTGCTGCGGTAGGGGGTTACTCTAGACAAGAAAAACAAAAGGGATTTTTCCCACGCACTCTGCTGGCTGTTAGTAAGAAGAACTATATATATACTATGTAATAATAGAAAATGTAGAGCTCTTCGTTACATATGTTTTGCAAAAGATATGATAAGCCTCCAGGCCACTTCACGGCTGCTCTATTACTGGAGGTCCGTAACTAAGCATAAGTCCAGGGCTTGGACCCCACAAAGCCGGCTCAGGCCCAACCACCCTAGGGCAGCACACCATTGAAATACTAAAGTGTTAATATGTGTTAAGAAAGAAGCAGAAGCTATGGGTTAGAAAGTGCTACAGAAATAAGGGTGTTAATAAAATACTCAAAAGAGTAATATTAGTGAAAAAATAGGAGTGTTACATAAGTGCTAAATAAATAATATGGCGTGCTGCCCCAAGGTAGCCCAGTCACACCAGACCTGAGGGGTACCACTCCCCAAACCCACACACAGCATCATCATAATAATAATAATAATAATAATAATAATCACTATGGGTCATACAATTGCTTAATGTACGGCCACATGATAATGGCACATACAAAACATATCCAGATTGAGAGCTAGCTTACCTGGAGGCACCCCTGTATCCTCCAAATGGCACCACAGGACCCAGCATGCCCTCCTAATGCTGGCTCCATCTATGCCTCACTGAACTGCAATAAATAAGATTTTACTCACCGGTAAATCTATTTCTCGTAGTCCGTAGTGGATGCTGGGGACTCCGTAAGGACCATGGGGAATAGACAGGCTCCGCAGGAGACTGGGCACTCTAAGAAAGAATTAGGACTACTGGTGTGCACTGGCTCCTCCCTCTATGCCCCTCCTCCAGACCTCAGTTAAGGAAACTGTGCCCGGAAGAGCTGACATTACAAGGAAAGGATTTTGGAATCCAGGGTAAGACTCATACTAGCCACACCAATCACACCGTATAACTTGTGATAACTTACCCAGTTAACAGTATGAACAACAACAGAGCATCAGATCAACCCTGATGCAACTATAACATAACCCTTATGTAAGCAATAACTCTATACAAGCATTGCAGAAGAAGTCTGCACTTGGGACGGGCGCCCAGCATCCACTACGGACTACGAGAAATAGATTTACCAGTGAGTAAAATCTTATTTTCTCTAACGTCCTAGTGGATGCTGGGGACTCCGTAAGGACCATGGGGATTATACCAAAGCTCCCAAACGGGGGGGGAGAGTGCGGATGACTCTGCAGCACCGAATGGGCAAACACAAGGTCCTCCTCAGCCAGGGTATCAAACTTGTAAAAATTGTTTGAACCCGACCAAGTAGCTGCTCGGCAAAGCTGTAATGCCGAGACCCCTCGGGCAGCCGCCCAAGAAGATCCCACCTTCCTTGTGGAGTGGGCTTTCACTGATTTAGGATGCGGCAATCCAGCCGCAGAATGAGCCTGCTGAATCGTGTTACAGATCCAGCGAGCAATAGTTTGTTTTGAAGCAGGAGCACCCAGCTTGTTGGATGCATAAAGGATAAACAGCGAGTCAGTTTTCCTGACTCCAGCCGTTCTGGCTACATAAATCTTCAAAGCCCTGACTACATCTAGTAACTTGGAATCCTCCAAGTCACGAGTAGCCGCAGGAACCACAATAGGTTGGTTCAAATGAAAGGATGACACCACCTTTGGCAGAAATTGCGGACGAGTCCGTAATTCTGCCCTGTCCATATGGAAAACCAGATAGGGGCTTTTACATGACAAAGTCGCCAATTCTGACACACGCCTAGCCGGAGCTAAGGCCAATAGCAGGAACACCTTCCACGTGAGATATTTTAACTCCACGGTTTTAAGTGGCTCAAACCAGTGTGATTTCAGGAAACTCAACACCACGTTAAGATCCCAAGGTGCCACTGGTGGCACAAAAGGGGCTGAATATGCAGCACTCCCTTTACAAACGTCTGAACTTCAGGAAGAGAAGCCAGTTCCCTTTGAAAGAAAATGGATAGGGCTGAAATCTGGACCTTAATGGACCCCAATTTTAAGCCCAAAGTCACTCCCGACTGTAGGAAGTGAAGGAAACGGCCCAGCTGGAATTCATCTGTAGGGGCATTCCTGGCCTCACACCAAGCAACATATTTGCGCCATATACGGTGATAATGCTTAGCCGTCACGTCCTTCCTAGCCTTTATTAGCGTAGGAATAACCTCATCCAGAATGCCTTTTTCTGTTAGGATCCGGCGTTCAACCGCCATGCCGTCAAACGCAGCCGCGGTAAGTCTTGGAACAGACAGGGCCCCTGTTGCAACAGATCCTGTCTGAGAGGCAGAGGCCATGGGTCCTCTGTGAACATTTCTTGCAGTTCCGGATACCAAGTCCTTCTTGGCCAATCCAGAACAATGAGTATTGTTCTCACTCCTCTTTTTCTTACGATTCTCAGCACCTTGGGTATGAGAGGAAGAGGAGGAAACACATAAACCGACTGGAACACCCACGGTGTCACTAGTGCATCCACAGCTATCGCCTGAGGGTCTCTTGACCTGGCGCAATACATTTGTAGCTTTTTGTTGAGGCGGGACGCCATCATGTCCACCTGTGGCAGTTCCCATCGATTTGTAATCTGTGTGAAGACTTCTTGATGAAGTCCCCACTCTCCCGGGTGGAGGTCGTGCCTGCTGAGGAAGTCTGCTTCCCAATTGTCCACTCCCGGAATGAATACTGCTGACAGTGCTTGCACGTGATTCTCCGCCCAGCAAAGAATTCTGGTGGCTTCTGCCATCGCCACCCTGCTTCTTGTGCCGCCCTGGCGGTTTACATGAGCCACTGCGGTGATGTTGTCTGACTGAATCAGCACCGGTTGGTTGCGAAGCAGATGCTCCGCTTCACTCAGGGCGTTGTATATGGCCCTTAGTTCCAGGATATTGATGTGCAGACAAGTTTCCTGACTTGACCACAGCCCTTGGAAGTTTCTTCCCTGAGTGACTGCCCCCCATCCTCGGAGGCTTGCATCCGTGGTCACCAGGACCCAGTCCTGTATGCCGAACCTGCGGCCCTCGAGAAGGTGAGCACTCTGCAGCCACCACAGAAGAGACACCCTGGCCCTGGGGGATAGGGTGATCATCCGATGTATCTGAAGATGCGATCCGGACCACTTGTCCAACAGGTCCCACTGAAAGTTCCTCGCATGGAACTTGCCGAAGGGAATGGCTTCGTAAGACACCACCATCTTTCCCAGGACTCGCGTGCATTGATGCACCGACACCTGTTTTGGTTTTAAGAGGCCTCTGACCAGAGTCACGAGCTCCTGAGCCTTCTCCGCCGGGAGAAAAACCTTCTTCTGGTCTGTGTCCAGAATCATGCCCAGGAAGGGCAGACGCGTCGTAGGAATCAGCTGCGACCTTGGAATATTCAGAATCCAGCCGTGCTGTTGCAACACTTCCCGAGAGTGTGCTACACTGATCAGCAACTGCTCTCTGGACCTCGCCTTTATGAGGAGATCGTCCCAGTATGGGATAATTGTGACTTCTTGCTTTTGCAGAAGCCCATCATTTCTGCCATTACCTTGGTAAATATTCTCGGTGCCGTGAACAGATCAAACGGCAACGTCTGGAATGGGTAATGACAATCCTGTACCACAAATCTGAGATACGCCTGATGAGGTGGATAAATGGGGACATGAAGGTATGCATCCTTTATGTCCAGAGACACCATAAAATCCCCCCCTTCCAGGCTTGCGATGATCGCTCTGAGCGATTCCATCTTGAACTTGAACCTTTTCAAGTATATGTTCAGGGATTTTAAATTCAATATGGGTCCGTCCAGTTTCGGTACTACAAACATGGTCGAATAGTAACCCTTTCCTCGTTGAAGGAGGGGAATCTTGACCACCACCTGCTGAAGATACAATTTGTGAATTGCAGTTAACACCGTTTCCCTCTCGTGGGGGAAAAGCCGTCAGGGCCGTCGGTGAGGCGGCATCTTCTCAAAGTCCAGCTTGCATCCCTGAGACACAATATCTATTGCCCAGGGATCAAACAGGGAGTGAACCCACTTGTGGCTGAACTTATGCAGGCGTGCCCCCTCCGGGCCTAGCTCCGCCTTGTGGAGCCCCAGCGACATGCGGTGGATTATTGTAGAGGCCGGGGAGGACTTCTGTTCCTGGGACCTAGCTGTGTTGTGCAGCTTCTTTCCTCTGCCCCCGCCTCTGGCAAGAAAGGACGCACCTCGGACTTTCTTGTTTCTTTGTTCTAAAGGCTGCATTTGATAATGTCGTGCTTTCCTAGGCTGTGCAGGAATATAAGGCAAAACAACAGAATTACCAGCTATAGCTGTGGAGACCAGGTCCGAGAACCCTTCTCCACACAATCCTCAGCCTTCCATATGCCTCCTAAGTCGGCATCATCTGTCCATTGCATATTCTACAGGACTCGTCAAGCAGAAACCGACATAGCTTTGTCTCTAGGACCCAGTATACTCATGTCTCTTTGGGCATGTTTTATATATATATATATATATATATATATAAATCTCTTAAGACAGCATTAATATATATATATATACATATATCTCTATATATCTACATACTAGGGTCTCAATTTCAGCTGATAAGGTACCTGTCCACGCTGCCCCAACGCTATAAACCCATGCCGACACAATCGCCGGTCTGAGTAGTGTACCAGAATGTGCACGCTATCTGCAGGATCCCTGAGAACAACTGTTACGAGAGGTTACCTTTTGGGCAAACGTGACACCCTAGGGGAAGATTCCCATCGTATCCTGGCCCTAGTGGGGAAAGGATACTGCCTGAGAATTCTTTGTGGGAAACTGCAGTCTCTTGTCTGGACATTCCCGCTCTTTTTCCTCATGAGAGGAGGGAAATTTACCTCAGCTTTCTTCCCCTTAAACATGTGTACCCTTGTGTCAGGGACAGATGAGTCATCAGTGATATGCAAATCATCTTTTATTACAATAATCATATATTGAATACTTTTCTGCCATTTTGGCTGTAACTTTGCATTATCGTAGTCGACACTGAAGTCAATCTCCGTATCGACATCAGTGTTTATTATTTTGGATAGTGAGCATTGAGAGACACTGAAGGTCCCTGCGACAGAGTGACAGACATGGGTAGATTTCCTGTCTGTTCTCTAATCTTTTGTGCAATAAATTCACCTTAGCACTTAATTACACATATCCAACAGGTGTCGGCGTTGTCGACGGAGACACCCTCACACACACATATTTGCTCTATCTCCTCCTTAGGGGGGCCTTTTACCTCAGACATGTCGACACACACGTACCGACACACCACACACACAGGGGATGCTCTATTTGAAGACAGTTCCCCCACAAGGCCCTTTGGAGAGACAGAGAGAGAGAGTATGCCAGCACACACACCAGCGCTATATGACCCAGGAATCACACAGTAACGTAGTGTTAACCCAGTAGCTGCTGTATATATTGTTTTTACGCCAATTTATGTGCCCCCCCCCCCCTCTCTTTTCACCCTCTTCTTCTGCAGGGGAGAGCCTGGGGAGCTTCCTCTCAGCGGAGCTGTGGAGAGAAAATGGCGCTGGTGAGTGCTGAGGAAGAAGCCCCGCCCCCTCAGCTGCGGGCTTCTGTCCCGCGATTTTGTGTAAAAATAATGGCGGGGGCTCATGCATATTACAGTGCCCAGCTGTATATATGCTGCTTTTTGCCAGGAGGCACTCAGTTGCTGCCCAGGGCGCCCCCCCCCCCCCCTGCGCCCTGCCCCTACAGTAACCGGAGTGTGTGGGTTAGTGTGGGAGCAATGGCGCACAGCTGCAGTGCTGTGCGCTACCTCATATGAAGACAGGAGTCTTCTGTCGCCGATTTTGACGTCTTCTTGCTTCAACCCGCCGGCTTCTGTCTTCTGGCTCTGCGAGGGGGACGGCGGCGCGGCTCCGGGAACGGACGACCAAGGTTAGGTTCCTGTGTTCGATCCCTCTGGAGCTAATGGTGTCCAGTAGCCTAAGAAACGCAACCTAGCCGCAGTTAGTAGGTTTGCTTCTCTCCCCTCAGTCCCACGTAGCGGAGAGTCTGTTGCCAGCAGAAGCTCTCTGAAAATAAAAAACCTAACTAAAATACTTTCTTAATAGCAAGCTCAGGAGAGCTCACTAAAATGCACCCAGCTCCTTCCGGGCACAGATTCTAACTGAGGTCTGGAGGAGGGGCATAGAGGCAGGAGCCAGTGCACACCAGTAGTCCTAATTCTTTCTTAGAGTGCCCAGTCTCCTGCGGAGCCCGTCTATTACCCATGGTCCTTACAGAGTCCCCAGCATCCACTAGGACGTTAGAGAAAATGGTGGCAAACTGCTCTAATCAAGCTGGTAACAATCCTCAGGTGCTGCGGGAGGGGGTTACTCTAGACAAGAAAAACAAAAGGAATTTTTCCAATGCACTCTGCTGGCTGTTAGTAAGAAGAACTATATACTATGTAATAATAGAAAATGTAGAGCTCTTCGTTACATATGTTTTGCAAAAGTTATGATAAGCCTCCAGGCCACTTCACGGCTGCTCTATAACTGGAGGTCCCTAACTAAGCATAAGTCCAGGGCTTGGACCCCACAAAGTCGGCTCAGGCACAACCACCCTAGGGCAGCACACCATTGAAATACTAAAGTGTTAATATGTGTTAAGAAAGAAGCAGAAGCTATGGGTTAGAAAGTGCTACAGAAATAAGGGTGTTAATGAAATACTCAATTGAGTAATATTAGTGAAAAAATAGGAGTGTTACATAAGTGCTAAATAAATAATATGTTGTTCTGCCCCAAGGTAGCCCAGTCACACCAGACCTGAGGGGTATCACTCCCCAAACCCACACACAGCATAATAATAATAATAATAATAATAATAATAATAATCACTATGGGTCATACAATTGCTTAATGTACGGCCACATGATAATGGCACATACAAAACATATCCAGATTGAGAGCTAGCTTACCTGGAGGCACCCCTGTATCCTCCAAATGGCACCACAGGACACAGCATGCCCTCCTAATGCTGGCTCCATCTATGCCTCACTGAACTGCAGTAAATGGAGGCAAACTCCTCTAATTAAGCTGGTAACAATCCTCAGGTGCTGCGGGAGGGGGTTACTCTAGACAAGAAAAACAAAAGGGATTTTTCCCATGCACTCTGCTGGCTGTTAGTAAGAAGAACTATATACTATGTAATAATAGAAAATGTAGAGCTCTTCGTTACATATGTTTTGCAAAAGATATGATAAGCCTCCAGGCCACTTCACGGCTGCTCTATTACTGGAGGTCCCTAACTAAGCATAAGTCAAGGGCTTGGACCCCACAAAGTCGGCTCAGGCCCAACCACCCTAGGGCAGCACACCATTGAAATACTAAAGTGTTAATATGTGTTAAGAAAGAAGCAGAAGCTATGGGTTAGAAAGTGCTACAGAAATAAGGGTGTTAATAAAATACTCAAAAGAGTAATATTAGTGGAAAAAATAGGAGTGTTACATAAGTGCTAAATAAATAATATGGCGTGCTGCCCCAAGGTAGCCCAGTCACACCAGATTTGAGGGGTACCACTCCCCAAACCCACACACAGCATAATAATAATAATAATAATAATAATCACTATGGGTCATACAATTGCTTAATGTACGCTTGCTTGTTGTATGATAATGGCACATACAAAACATATCCAGATTGAGAGCTAGCTTACCTAATATTACTCTTTTGAGTATTTTATTAACACCCTTATTTCTGTAGCAATATGATATCCCAGCTGACGGGATGCCGGCAGTCAGAATACCGACGCCAACATCCAGATAGTGTAAATCCTGACAGGGGGAGGTAAGACTGTTCTCCCCTCACCCCTACCCCTAACTTCACCCCTTAGTGCCTGATCCTAACCTCCCCTGGTGGTGCCTAAACCTACCCCGCCCCTCCCCTTCCCCTCAGCTTAACCCTAATCCTAAACCTAAATCCCCCCCAGCCCCTAGCTCTAATCCGCCCGCTATACTCACGGTTGGGATGCTGCTATTGGGATTTTGGAGTTAGTCCCCTGACCCTGTCGGGATTCCGGCATCGGCATTGTGACGGCTTTCAGGATTCCGACATCAGGTCCCGACAGCTGGCATCTTAATCGCATCCTGAAAATGCAACAGAAGTAAATGTAATCAAATCTTAATATGCAAAGAGCTCTACATATAAGCGAATACACATTTATTTTCTGTATAAGCTTCTATAGAGCAAAGTTATGCTCAATTTATTCCCAGCTCTGCTTTGGCCCGAAAATGCCTAAAGATAGAACTACTTAGCTTTCTTTTTCATGAGGAATATTATGGACTAAGGGCCTTATTCAGACCTGAAAGCACCGCCACATTCAGGGGGTCTGCGCACGTGCTGCAGCTATAGTGCCCATGCGGGATAATTCAAGAGATTGACAGGCGATGGGCGTCCGGGAGTGGCAACGTGATGTTGGGGGTTCAGGAAACGCAGGTGTGTCATGGCCATTTTTGGAATAGCCCTGTTTTCGGTGCCTGCGTTTCCTGCGAGAGGAAGCATTGCGCCAGACCACCTGTCTACGCAGCCATGCTGAATAAGCAGGGGCCTACCTCTATTCGATGCGGTCGCAACTGAATTGCAATCGCATTGCAGCGGTGGAGCCACAAATGCCTGGCAGCCTTGCCCTGTGCTGGGCGGCCCCCAGAATGTGAGTAATATGGTCGCAGATTTTGGACTAATTCTGAATGTCCCCCTAAGATATTCATTTGGGTAAGGAGATCCTTTAATTATATTTGATGTTCCCAGGTAGGAAAGCCGAAGATGACTTCCCCTATCTGATTCTTTAGGTAAAGCAGTTATGGTTTTGGTTATATGATATAAGTCGATAAGATTTATAGGAAGCTGGATTCCCAAGTAACTTATACACTTTTTGCCCATTCATTAGGGAGATTTCTGGCCATAAGGGCCTAGGTAATGTTCACATTTGGGAACTGAGTTGTCCATAGTTACAGAAAATAAGGAATGAGGTGTACATAGTGTTGTATCAGGGTAGTGCATGAATGAAACAGTATAACATCCTTCATAGCATCAAGTCTGAGGGGCATATTGTTACCGTTAGTTTCCTAAGAGGATGCTACTACACAAATAAACCTTGGCAGAGAATGACCTGAAGAATATATAAGACTGGTAGAACAAATGTAGAAGCACATTTCCCCACAACTTTGGGCCTGATTCAGATGTGGTTGTTCATGCTGCTGCTGGTGCTATCTTTTGCCTATGCAATTGCGATGATATTGCGATGATATGAGAATATGGGCAGATTCTAACCCGATAGGGATGCCCACTGCTGTCACATCATCTCCGCCCAACAGCGTATAATTACTGATGCATTGGTACCAACGTTGCAAATCAGGTCATGTCACAGAGTCTGAGTATCTCTGAAGACATGCTGGCTGAGTTGCTCTCCCGGGATGCAGAGAGCTCTCCAGTAGCAACTAAGGGGGTAATTCAGATCTGATAGCTGCTGTGCGTTTTCTCACAGCGGGCAATCAGGTCCTAACTGCGCATGCATATGCACCTGAATGCGCAGGCCCGTCAGACAACAATGGGCATTCGCATGGGCGTTCACAAGGTGATTGACAGTGGGGGGCATTTGTGGGTGCAACTGAGCATTTACAGCAAGTGTCCGGAAAAACTCAGGCGTTCCCAAGTATTTTCAGGTAGGGTGTCTGACGTTATCTCCGGCCCTGATCAGCCTGTTCTCATTGCACTGTAGGAATAAGTCCTGGGTTGCGCACAGACTGCACACAGTGGATTTTCACAGCTCGACATACACATGGGATCACACACTTGCACAGCGAATTTATACCCCCCCTGGAGGCGGCGACTATCTGATCGCAGGACAGTAACATTAGCAGCCCAGCGATCAGATCTGAATTACCCCCTAAGATCGCAACTGCTAATTTATACACACCTAGTAGATAAGTTTTTCTTTTTTACATTTTAAAACAAATGTTACATTTTCAGATAAATCTTTATAAATAGAACCATAAGTATTAGCAATAAAATGTCAATGATGAACTGTTGTAGGTGTTTTATAATGGGGATCTGAGTATTGACAACTAATAGGAATTATTTACTTAGTAGTACAGAAACCATTGGAAATAGGGGCTCTTAACTCCTGCCCTAAATAACAAGGCACAGTCAAAGGACAGCAGCCCCTGATGTAAACAAATTATAAAGGATACGACAGTTAATAATTGGATCCCTGTAATATTGTTGCAACATTAAACTATCAGCGCAATGTGATAACATTATTTATTTTAAACACTACAGAAAGATTCTATTTTCCCTGCACAAACTGTCTCTAATAAGGTCTCAGCCATTTCCTAGCTGATTATGACATCACAAGACGCATCATAATTGCACTGTGGCTCAGGGTTATATCACAGGCTTTAGCAGTTTTAGGGGTATATGCAAATCCTCGTACTTGGCAAAAAGTAACCTCACCGCTGACCGCAAAGTTCCCACCATTGAATATAATGGAGGAGCTGTGCGATGCGCTGTCTGACAGCTCAGACGCGCATAGGCAATCAGGAGAGTGCCACGACGTGGCGCTCCCTGATTGCCTGAAGGGACCCTCAGTGACAGGAGACACGGGGGGTCTCAGCATTCGGGGAAAGGGGTCCCATGTGTAAGCATGGGACCCCTTTCAGTCCGTGTGGATCGGGTATGCGTTTTTTTTTTTTGCCAAGTACGCGGATTACAAATAATAACAAGACACTGGATTTAGGTGAGTATAATTTTATTTTCAGGTACCCCGGATTCTACTTGGACAAGTGGACAGAGGTCGGCGTGTGAACATAGGTAAGTATGTGTGTGTCGACATGTGTGTAATAAAGTTGTACTTTCACGGTGTGCGTGTCCTGTTTTTATTTGAGTATTTTTTTGCAGTAGAACTACAGGTACCAGCGGGCCCGTTTCCCCCCCCCCCGCATGCTGGTACTTGTGGTTCTCCAAGCACCAGCTTGCGGGGGAGGCTTGCTGGGACTTGTAGTTCTTCTGCAAAAAAACAATATTCTTACATTTTACTCAAGGCTATCAGCCCCCCATCCGCAGCCCTTGGATGGGGGGGACAGCCTCGGGCTTCACCCCTGGCCCTTGGGTGGCTGGAGGGGGGGGGACCCCTTGATTTAAGGGTTCCCACTCCTCCAGGGTACCCCGGCCAGGGATGACTAGGTGGGTATTTAATGCCACGGCCGCAGGGACCGGTATAAAAGTGTCCCCCGGCTGTGGCACTATCTCCCCAGCTAGTGGAGCCCGGTGCTGGTACAAAAAATACGGGGGACCCCTAGCTTTTTGTCCCCCGTATTTTTTGCACCAGGACCGGACGCAGAGCCCGATGCTGGTTCTAAAAATACGGGGGATCCCCTGTCTGTTTTTTCCCCGTATTTTTACAACCAGGACCGGCTCGAAGAGCCCGAGGCTGGTTATGCTTAGGAGGGTGGACCCCACACATTTTTTTTCTTGATTTTAACCCATTCCCACCCCTTCCCACTAAAAACCATGCTCTCTCTATTTTAGTCAGTTAAAAAAAAATATTCTTTTAAAAAATATATAAATAATACTTGTGTCCCTCTAATAGACAAACCAAGTACATAATCCCTTCTAATATAAATAGATATGCTATTTGCAATAAAAAAAACACAAAAAAAAAATGTTTTACATTTTTTTTTATTAGTTTCCGCCAGCAAAGTGAGGCGGAAGGAAATTGACGATATTACTGTCGAAAAGCACTAAAGTCGAATCAACATTCTTCAATTGAATATACTATTGTCGAATTGCTGCATTTTTACCACTGCAGACATGTCGAATTTTCAAAATGTCGAATTGCAAAAAGTCAAATCTGAAATGTCAGTTTTTTTGTCGAAATGTACTGTATTGCATTGTCGATTTTTTTTTTTTGCGTCGAAAATGCCCCGTTTTTCGACATTTTCTGGAATTCGACCGCAATTGCATATACCCCTATGTCTTTTGATTGGTAGTTTTCAGTGGAGCAATACGGAAATTATGTTTGTTGTAGTTAAGGAGATTTTTAATAATATTTTTACCAACCATGAGTGACACAGGAGAGCGTATATGATGTATTCCTGCGCACTCACTTTGCTGCCTATAGTGGGATCTTATCCTGGTATGTCACCACACACACCAATGGGGTAATAATACAAAATGGGGTTTTGGAAGGGATCCCACTTGCGGCGCAAAGATATTTCATCGGTGTTATTATTTACCGTTGAATACACTCTTCGTCAGTTTCTCCGGGAATAGTCCATCAAATTGACAGAGAATAGCCCGTGTGGGGATTCAGTTCGATATGTGGATATGTGGAGAAAGCACAATGGGTATACAGAAGTTCAGTTTATGTTCCCAAGCAATAGGAGAAAATGAAGAGGTGACTTCTGCCCGGATTCCTTCGACTATAGCTAATCAGGAAGTGCAGATAATATCCGTAAGGTTCACCACGGTGTGGGTATAGTACAAGTTCTCTTCACATGTGTGCTTACTTTCATACACTTAAGACAACACTTATAAAGGTTTCTTTATATGCTCTGTGCAGGGCACTTCTTCTATTCAATTTTCATGCTTCAAACATTCAAACTTATATATATCTTAGTGTGATGCTCACAGCAGGGCTTACTTCAAGAGACGCCGTTCTTTCATATAACGGTTTCTTTCTCTGCAAACCCGTTTGTCGTCCTCAGTCGTCCCGTATGTGCGTGTTTTGCTCAATTTAAAGCAAAAAACACGAGGGAGTGTATTAGGATTAAATGTAAATTTATTAAAAAAATCTTTAAAACAATTTCTGGCTGCTATGCCACAACTGTATCAGCAAATCAAGATGTTTTACAACACAGCCCAACAGTGAAATAGATGGTACCCGGGGTATCTCACCTTGTAGCTGAGTGTGCTGATTTGTGTGGTCCCCAGAACGTCACATGCTCCACCAACGCGTTTCTACTATTGAGTCACCTTGATAAAGACTTGATTTGCTGATACAGTTGTGACATAGCAGCCAGAAATTGTTTTAAAGATTTTTTTAATAAATTTACATTTAATCCTAATACACTCCCTCGTGTTTTTTGCTTTAAATTGAGCAAAACACGCACATACGGGACGACTGAGGACGACAAACGGGTTTGCAGAGAAAGAAACCGTTATATGAAAGAACGGCGTCTCTTGAAGTAAGCCCTGCTGTGAGCATCACACTAAGATATATATAAGTTTGAATGTTTGAAGCATGAAAATTGAATAGAAGAAGTGCCCTGCACAGAGCATATAAAGAAACCTTTATAAGTGTTGTCTTAAGTGTATGAAAGTAAGCACACATGTGAGGAGAACTTGTACTATACCCACACCGTGGTGAACCTTACGGATATTATCTGCACTTCCTGATTAGCTATAGTCGAAGGAATCCGGGCAGAAGTCACCTCTTCATTTTCTCCTATGACACAGGAGAGCATCTGCCCTCTGAAGGTAAGTGGTCATTATCATTATAATATAATCATCATATTTGGATAGAGCCATAGACACATACATACCTCTGCAGGTATCAGGACACACAGTACATAATACATAACTGACTATACACAATGTAACAAACCTCACACTGGTCTGCAGTAATGCAGTGAGTGGTGGTTATAATAATATATTATGTGAGATGGTGTTTGATTTAGGAGTGAGGACTCGCCTGTGTGTAGGGGTTTGTTATATGATAATAATATATATATATCCTCACAGGGTTACATAAGATATCAATTTTATACGTGCTGCCTACTCTCCCGTCCTGTGGGAGAGACAGTTTTGCAGTAGTAGCCCAGTTTTACGGGTAGTATATAGGAGACAGCCAATAGGAGTCTGGGGGTGGGCTTAGGAGGAGAGTGATGCCTAATGCTGAGTCCCTAATGCGCATGGAGGCTGTTTTACACAACGCTGCCATCCCAGGGTAATACAAGCCAGCACATATATTACATACAACATGCATGTTTTTAGAGATGTGCACTTGAAATTTTTCGGGTTTTGTGTTTTGGTTTTGGGTTCAGTTCCGCGGCCGTGTTTTGGGTTCGACCGCGTTTTGGCAAAACCTCACCGAATTTTTTTTGTCGGATTCGGGTGTGTTTTGGATTCGGGTGTTTTTTTCAAAAAACACTAAAAAACAGCTTAAATCATAGAATTTGGGGGTAATTTTGATCCCAAAGTATTATTAACCTCAAAAACCATAATTTCCACTCATTTTCAGTCTATTCTGAATACCTCACACCTCACAATATTATTTTTAGTCCTAAAATTTGCACCGAGGTCGCTGGATGACTAAACTAAGCGACCCTAGTGGCCGACACAAACACCTGGCCCATCTAGGAGTGGCACTGCAGTGTCACGCAGGATGGCCCTTCCAAAAAACACTCCCCAAACAGCACATGACGCAAAGAAAAAAAGAGGCGCAATGAGGTAGCTGTGTGAGTAAGATAAGCGACCCTAGTGGCCGACACAAACACCTGGCCCATCTAGGAGTGGCACTGCAGTGTCACGCAGGATGGCCCTTCCAAAAAACACTCCCCAAACAGCACATGACGCAAAGAAAAAAAGAGGCGCAATGAGGTAGCTGTGTGAGTAAGATAAGCGACCCTAGTGGCCGACACAAACACCTGGCCCATCTAGGAGTGGCACTGCAGTGTCACGCAGGATGGCCCTTCCAAAAAACACTCCCCAAACAGCACATGACGCAAAGAAAAAAAGAGGCGCAATGAGGTAGCTGTGTGAGTAAGATAAGCGACCCTAGTGGCCGACACAAACACCTGGCCCATCTAGGAGTGGCACTGCAGTGTCACGCAGGATGGCCCTTCCAAAAAACACTCCCCAAACAGCACATGACGCGAAGAAAAAAAGAGGCGCAATGAGGTAGCTGTGTGAGTAAGATAAGCGACCCTAGTGGCCGACACAAACACCTGGCCCATCTAGGAGTGGCACTGCAGTGTCACGCAGGATGGCCCTTCCAAAAAACACTCCCCAAACAGCACATGACGCAAAGAAAAAAAGAGGCGCAATGAGGTAGCTGTGTGAGTAAGATAAGCGACCCTAGTGGCCGACACAAACACCTGGCCCATCTAGGAGTGGCACTGCAGTGTCACGCAGGATGGCCCTTCCAAAAAACACTCCCCAAACAGCACATGACGCAAAGAAAAAAAAGAGGCGCAATGAGGTAGCTGTGTGAGTAAGATAAGCGACCCTAGTGGCCGACACAAACACCTGGCCCATCTAGGAGTGGCACTGCAGTGTCACGCAGGATGGCCCTTCCAAAAAACACTCCCCAAACAGCACATGACGCAAAGAAAAAAAGAGGCGCAATGAGGTAGCTGTGTGAGTAAGATAAGCGACCCTAGTGGCCGACACAAACACCTGGCCCATCTAGGAGTGGCACTGCAGTGTCACGCAGGATGGCCCTTCCAAAAAACACTCCCCAAACAGCACATGACGCAAAGAAAAAAAGAGGCGCAATGAGGTAGCTGTGTGAGTAAGCTAAGCGACCCTAGTGGCCGACACAAACACCGGGCCCATCTAGGAGTGGCACTGCAGTGTCACGCAGGATGGCCCTTCCAAAAAACACTCCCCAAACAGCACATGACGCAAAGAAAAAAAGAGGCGCAATGAGGTAGCTGTGTGAGTAAGCTAAGCGACCCTAGTGGCCGACACAAACACCTGGCCCATCTAGGAGTGGCACTGCAGTGTCACGCAGGATGGCCCTTCCAAAAAACACTCCCCAAACAGCACATGACGCAAAGAAGAAAAAAAGAGGCGCAATGAGGTAGCTGTGTGAGTAAGCTAAGCGACCCTAGTGGCCGACACAAACACCTGGCCCATCTAGGAGTGGCACTGCAGTGTCACGCAGGATGGCCCTTCCAAAAAACACTCCCCAAACAGCACATGACGCAAATAAAAATGAAAGAAAAAAGAGGTGCAAGATGGAATTGTCCTTGGGCCCTCCCACCCACCCTTATGTTGTATAAACAGGACATGCACACTTTAACCAACCCATCATTTCAGTGACAGGGTCTGCCACACGACTGTGACTGAAATGACGGGTTGGTTTGGACCCCCACCGAAAAAGAAGCAATTAATCTCTCCTTGCACAAACTGGCTCTACAGAGGCAAGATGTCCACCTCATCATCATCCTCCGATATATCACCGTGTACATCCCGCTCCTCACAGATTATCAATTCGTCCCCACTGGAATCCACCATCTCAGCTCCCTGTGTACTTTGTGGAGGCAATTGCTGCTGGTCAATGTCTCCACGGAGGAATTGATTATAATTCATTTTAATGAACATCATCTTCTCCACATTTTCTGGAAGTAACCTCGTACGCCGATTGCTGACAAGGTGAGCGGCGGCACTAAACACTCTTTCGGAGTACACACTTGTGGGAGGGCAACTTAGGTAGAATAAAGCCAGTTTGTGCAAGGGCCTCCAAATTGCCTCTTTTTCCTGCCAGTATAAGTACGGACTGTCTGACGTGCCTACTTGGATGCGGTCACTCATATAATCCTCCACCATTCTTTCAATGGGGAGAGAATCATATGCAGTGACAGTAGACGACATGTCCGTAATCGTTGTCAGGTCCTTCAGTCCGGACCAGATGTCAGCATCAGCAGTCGCTCCAGACTGCCCTGCATCACCGCCAGCGGGTGGGCTCGGAATTCTGAGCCTTTTCCTCGCACCCCCAGTTGCGGGAGAATGTGAAGGAGGAGATGTTGACAGGTCGCGTTCCGCTTGACTTGACAATTTTGTCACCAGCAGGTCTTTGAACCCCAGCAGACTTGTGTCTGCCGGAAAGAGAGATCCAAGGTAGGTTTTAAATCTAGGATCGAGCACGGTGGCCAAAATGTAGTGCTCTGATTTCAACAGATTGACCACCCGTGAATCCTTGTTAAGCGAATTAAGGGCTCCATCCACAAGTCCCACATGCCTAGCGGAATCGCTCCCTTTTAGCTCCTCCTTCAATGCCTCCAGCTTCTTCTGCAAAAGCCTGATGAGGGGAATGACCTGACTCAGGCTGGCAGTGTCTGAACTGACTTCACGTGTGGCAAGTTCAAAAGGTTGCAGAACCTTGCACAACGTTGAAATCATTCTCCACTGCGCTTGAGACAGGTACATTCCTCCTCCTATATCGTGCTCAATTGTATAGGCTTGAATGGCCTTTTGCTGCTCCTCCAACCTCTGAAGCATATATAGGGTTGAATTCCACCTCGTTACCACTTCTTGCTTCAGATGATGGCAGGGCAGGTTCAGGCGTTTTTGGTGGTGCTCCAGTCTTCTGTACGTGGTGCCTGTACGCCGAAAGTGTCCCGCAATTCTTCTGGCCACCGACAGCATCTCTTGCACGCCCCTGTCGTTTTTAAAAAAATTCTGCACCACCAAATTCAAGGTATGTGCAAAACATGGGACGTGCTGGAATTTGCCCATATTTAATGCACACACAATATTGCTGGCGTTGTCCGATGCCACAAATCCACAGGAGAGTCCAATTGGGGTAAGCCATTCCGCGATGATCTTCCTCAGTTGCCGTAAGAGGTTTTCAGCTGTGTGCGTATTCTGGAAACCGGTGATACAAAGCGTAGCCTGCCTAGGAAAGAGTTGGCGTTTGCGAGATGCTGCTACTGGTGCCGCCGCTGCTGTTCTTGCGGCGGGAGTCCATACATCTACCCAGTGGGCTGTCACAGTCATATAGTCCTGACCCTGCCCTGCTCCACTTGTCCACATGTCCGTGGTTAAGTGGACATTGGGTACAACTGCATTTTTTAGGACACTGGTGAGTCTTTTTCTGACGTCCGTGTACATTCTCGGTATCGCATGCCTAGAGAAGTGGAACCTAGATGGTATTTGGTAACGGGGGCACACTACCTCAAGAAATTGTCTAGTTCCCTGTGAACTAACGGCGGATACCGGACGCACGTCTAACACCAACATAGTTGTCAAGGCCTCAGTTATCCGCTTTGCAACAGGATGACTGCTGTGATATTTCATCTTCCTCGCAAAGGACTGTTGGACAGTCAATTGCTTGGTGGAAGTAGTAAAAGTGGGCTTACGACTTCCCCTCTGGGATGACCATCGACTCCCAGCAGCAACAACAGCAGCGCCAGCAGCAGTAGGCGTTACACGCAAGGATGCATCGGAGGAATCCCAGGCAGGAGAGGACTCGTCAGAATTGCCAGTGACATGGCCTGCAGGACTATTGGCATTCCTGGGGAAGGAGGAAATTGACACTGAGGGAGTTGGTGGGGTGGTTTGCGTGAGCTTGGTTACAAGAGGAAGGGATTTACTGGTCAGTGGACTGCTTCCGCTGTCGCCCAAAGTTTTTGAACTTGTCACTGACTTATTATGAATGCGCTGCAGGTGACGTATAAGGGAGGATGTTCCGAGGTGGTTAACGTCCTTACCCCTACTTATTACAGCTTGACAAAGGCAACACACGGCTTGACAAATGTTGTCCGCATTTCTGGTGAAATACTTCCACACCGAAGAGCTGATTTTTTTGGTATTTTCACCAGGCATGTCAACGGCCCTATTCCTCCCACGGACAACAGGTGCCTCCCCGGGTGCCTGACTTAAACAAACCACCTCACCATCAGAATCCTCCTTGTCAATTTCCTCCCCAGCGCCAGCAACACCCATATCCTCCTCATCCTGGTGTACTTCCACACTGACATCTTCAATCTGACTATCAGGAACTGGACTGCGGGTGCTCCTTCCAGCACTTGCAGGGGGCGTGCAAATGGTGGAAGGCGCATGCTCTTCACGTCCAGTGTTGGGAAGGTCAGGCATCGCAACCGACACAATTGGACTCTCCTTGTGGATTTGGGATTTCGAAGAACGCACAGTTCTTTGCGGTGCTTTTGCCAGCTTGAGTCTTTTCATTTTTCTAGCGAGAGGCTGAGTGCTTCCATCCTCATGTAAAGCTGAACCACTAGCCATGAACATAGGCCAGGGCCTCAGCCGTTCCTTGCCACTCCGTGTGGTAAATGGCATATTGGCAAGTTTACGCTTCTCCTCCGACAATTTTATTTTAGATTTTGGAGTCCTTTTTTTACTGATATTTGGTGTTTTGGATTTTACATGCTCTGTACTATGACATTGGGCATCGGCCTTGGCAGACGACGTTGCTGGCATTTCATCGTCTCGGCCATGACTAGTGGCAGCAGCTTCAGCACGAGGTGGAAGTGGATCTTGATCTTTCCCTAATTTTGGAACCTCAACATTTTTGTTCTCCATATTTTAATAGGCACAACTAAAAGGCACCTCAGGTAAACAATGGAGATGGATGGATACTAGTATACTTATGGATGGACCAGCGACTGCCGACACAGAGGTAGCTACAGCCGTGGACTACCGTACTGTGTCTGCTGCTAATATAGACTGGATGATAATGAGATGAAATTAATATATATATATATAATATCACTAGTACTGCAGCCGGACAGGTATATATATTTATTATGTAATGACTGATGACGGACCTGCTGGACACTGTCAGCTCAGCAGCACCGCAGACTGCTACAGTAAGCTACTATAGTAGTATGTATCAAGAAGAAAGAAAAAAAAAAAACCACGGGTAGGTGGTATACAATTATGGATGGACCAGCGACTGCCGACACAGAGGTAGCTACAGCCGTGGACTACCGTACTGTGTCTGCTGCTAATATAGACTGGATGATAATGAGATGAAATTAATATATATATATATATAATATCACTAGTACTGCAGCCGGACAGGTATATATATTTATTATGTAATGACTGATGACGGACCTGCTGGACACTGTCAGCTCAGCAGCACCGCAGACTGCTACAGTAAGCTACTATAGTAGTATGTATCAAGAAGAAAGAAAAAAAAAAAAACACGGGTAGGTGGTATACAATTATATATATATTATATACAATTATATATATATATTAAACTGGTGGTGATTAATTAAACTGGTGGTCAGGTCACTGGTCACACTATCAGCAACTTGCAAGTAGTACTCCTAAGCAGACAATCACAATATATACTGGTGGTCAGTGTGGTCACAATGGCAGTGAGGCACTCTGGCAGCAAAAGTGTGCACTGTACGTTAAAATATGTACTCCTGCTCTCAGAATCTAACTGCTCCCCACTGTCTCCCCCACAAGTCAGATATACAGTCACACTATCACTTCAGCAAGTAGTAGTACTCCTCCTAATGCTCCCCAAAATTACTAAAGTAAATACTGTGTCTCTCTCTACTCTAGTCTCACTCTCTTCTCTATAAACGGAGAGGACGCCAGCCACGTCCTCTCCCTATCAATCTCAATGCACGTGTGAAAATGGCGGCGACGCGCGGCTCCTTATATAGAATCCGAGTCTCGCGATAGAATCCGAGCCTCGCGAGAATCCGACAGCGGGATGATGACGTTCGGGCGCGCTCGGGTTAACCGAGCAAGGCGGGAAGATCCGAGTCGCTCGGACCCGTGTAAAAAAACCTGAAGTTCGGGCGGGTTCGGATTCCAAAGAACCGAACTCGCTCATCTCTAATGTTTATATGTGCTAAGCCACCCCACCCCCTGCACTATGTAGTCAGCTCTGCAGCCCAGGAGCTGCAGCCGCCTCTGAAAAGGAGGGTGCCCTGGAATGCTGCGCACCACTTTATTTACTTGTTTGTCACTCTTTAAGAAACCAGCTCTCATGAGCACATAAGACTTTTCATTCCAGCCTCTGGTGTGTAGGCTTATTCACATATATAGTATGGGCCTGGGTCTGGTTACCATTGATAGCTAGCAGGCCCAGACCTTTACTTTGGAGACTGGGGGGGACTCAAATTTCCTAAAACTTGTAAAACAGAGAATTGGTGATTTTGCCCATAGCAACCAATCAGATGCTGTCTATCATTTCTCTATTACCTTTTAGAAAATGATAGACAACATCTGATTGGTTGCTATGGGCAACGTCACCAATTCTCTGTTTTAAAAGCTTTAGTAAATGTACCCCTGTGTATGCAGAATGTAGAGGTTATTAGTAACAATACTGCTCATGTAGCTGAAGCAACTCTTTTGTATTCATAATTGCTTTTCATAAACCAGAGGTTCCAAAACTTGGTCCTCAATGCACCCTAACAGTCCATATTTTAAGGACATTCATGTTTGATTCTAAATGAATTAATTAGTACCTCAATTTTAATTTAGCCCTCTGTGGTCAGCCATGTATATCCTTAAAACCTGGTCTGTTATGGTGTCTTGAGGACTATGTATGGGAACCACTGATATAAGGAATTGATATGTGTAACATGGCTGCAAATGAAATGAAATGTATTCACCTAACCTGTTTTTTTTCTTGTACAGCCGGCCTTAATCTCCAGTCACTGAGAGGACCACAGATAGCTTATATATCTGTGGGCTTGGCATGCTTTCTGGGTGTATTGGCCTTCATCATTTACACCTGGTAAGTTACTAACATCATGTACAAATAATATTACAGTTGATTTATCTAGATAAAAGGTATATTATTCTATGCAATGGCTAACCTCCCATGCCAATATCCAATGGTGTAAAGTATTTGAACTTGATTAATTATAATAGTAAAAGTCAGAATTTTGATCTATAGGAAACAGTCACATGCCGCAGTTGCCAAGTTGTCATCCTGACATTTCTCATGCAGGTTTAAGGGGGGTACTCACGGAGCGGTAATCTAAGCAATCTGACTAGATTGCTTAGATTTTAAGCATGATCACTCTGTATGTACCCCCACAGCGATAGCGATGTGCAGCCCCGCGCATAGCTATCGCTGGTACTAGATTGGCCTGCCATGCAGGCCAATCTAGCAGGTCCCCCCCCCCCCCTTTCTTCCCCCGCACGCTCAGCACACATCACACTGTGCTGAGCGGTGGGAGAGATGTGTGCTGAGTGGTTCGCTCAGCACACATCTCTCCCACATTAGCCCGTGAATACGGCCTTTAGGCACTTCAGTACCTGCTACTTGGGATTACATTGATAATTTAAGAATTATTTCTGTACATGACCTTAAACACCTACAATGGAAACAGAAACTCGGAATTATGGGAAAGGGAATGTATTGAAATAAACTATATTTTACAACTTTAAATATGTAAAAACAAAACAAAAAAAACCCCCAAACATATTGAGAGAGGGAGAGAGAGAGGGAGGGAGCAACTAGCAGAACGTTAGATTTACTTTTAAGACGATTTGGATATGGAAAGGGTTAATACAGAATCATTGGTGTTAACATATGAAGATATTATTTAAGTGATATACTAATACATAATGTGCCACTATATATTGCCTTTGAAGTCATATAAGACATGGAGACCCCATGGTTACTTTCTGTGTTCTGCTACTGACTACTTTTCATTATTTTCTGCAGTTGTAAGAAATGGAGGTCAAAGTGTGACCCAGAGGAAGACATCAAAGCCAACTTTGTCACAGACTCAGGTAACATTACTTAGAGTAATACATAAATGTACTGACCACAGGACAAACAAAATCAGCTCTATTCTTACTTAGTCATGTTGTTGAAGCATAGAATGCAAAACCCTTTAGGCAGAGATGTATCAAGCCTTGGAGAGAGATAAATTGGAGAGAGTTAAGGTTCCTTCCAACCAATCAGCTTCTTATAGGATATACTAGAAAAATGACAGCTAGAAGCTGATAGGTTGGTACTTTACCTCTCTCCACTTTACTTATCTCTAATATTTAATAAATCTCCCCGTTAATGTTTTACTGTTGCTATTGTTTTGTATGTAAATGTATTTAGGCAGCTGTATAAGGGCGCCAGTCATTGGAAGGCGCCACAAGCTGATGCTGAATCTGTTTTTTCAAAAATGTACATTGTTCTAGGCTAGCCACCACTGTCAGTCACCTCACCACAGGCAGTACACTTGTCACTGCCAGTGCTTGGCATCCTCTCTGCGCTGTGTTGATGTGCGCTGGGAGCACTGCTTGTTTACAAGTCAATCACCCTTTGGACTCAGAGCCTGGCCCTAGCCTGCTCTCTCACTCCCTTATCTCCTCCTCTTCCTTTAAGAGGTAACCAGCAGGGCTGCCAGGGACTGAGAAGAGTAGGCTTCACTAGTAAGTTGTCTGCTATGCAGTGGCGGATTTAACCCCAGATCAAATCTGCCACCCAGCTTAGTGTCATTGAACAAGATGCAGTCCATGAGACCGCACTGGCTTTACTGTGACTAGCAGTCACTTCCTATTGGAAGTTCTACCTGTCAGTCACAGACACACAAGGCAGTCCCATTGGTTGGTGTTTCCTCTCTCTGGGACTGTCAAACTGGGCTGTGATAAGCAGAGAGCTGGCTTCCTATAGGAAGCCAATCCCTGCCTTTGGCACAGCCCAATCCGATCTGGCTTCTATGGGCTTCAGGTGATGCAGTCCATAGGAGCTGGGGGTTTGTGCATGCGCAATCACACCATGGCGTCATTGAAAGCTAGTGTGGTGTGGCAAGTTAGACAGCATGGCAGCAAACTTTGGTGTACTGTACAGTAGACTAATGTGTAGCTATTTTTCTACAAATGCACAAGAGCACTATATCAGCAGAGGGTCTGCTGATGTATGGTGCAGTGTGCATAACATAGAATGATGATGATGATGATGATGATGATGATGATAATGATAATAATAGTAATGATAATAAACCTAGGTAAATATTAAAACTAATCAATACTGTACCAGGCAGCTTTACCGGTGATGGTGGTGATGGTGGTGGGTGGGTAGGTATTGTGTAACTTTGTCTAGGGCACCAGGAAACCTTGCATCGGCCATGTATACAATTATCTGGCCTATTCTTCTGACATGTACTGTATAGTTACATGACTGATCTGAAAACATCGATCAGTCAGACATGCCAGACCATTCAGCATGTACGTTCGATGCAACATTTTGAAGTGTCAAGTCAGCCACATCGGTCAGTGTATGCACTGTCGCAGCTGACATTTCCCCTGTTCCTTCTGAGCGGAGGAACAGGGAAAGGTCTTCTCCCCAGGGGAGGAATGCAGATATCCTGCGGCAATAGACTGTGAGATACCATATAGCTAGGTCGGACTGGTCCTTAAGAGTACATGGAAAACCCCCGGAGGGCCCCTCCGCCTGATGCCCACCTCCTCTTCCCCTTGTGCTATTATAATAATTCTATAATTATAATTCTACTGGGTTTTGGTTCAGTGTATATAAGATTAGTTTTAAAAGACAGTATAAAATGCAATGTTTTTGTAGCTCTTCATAGGGAATTATAGGAAAATTAGCAGCAAAAATCTGCAACTGTGGATCCCCCTGGCCGATTGTGAATAATGATATGGATTTGTGGGGTTTGTAAATTTAGATAGAGTTCTATATGATTTATCAAGGCACAGGTGGTAACCACCTCCAGTGATTGCTTCCTCTATAAATTAGAGATGAGCGAGTTCGGTTCCTCGGAATCCGAACCCCCCCGAACTTCAGCCTTTTTACACGGGTCCGAGGCAGACTCGGATCTTCCCGCCTTGCTCGGTTAACCCGAGCGCGCCCGAACGTCATCATCCCGCTGTCGGATTCTCGCGAGGCTCGGATTCTATCGCGAGACTCGGATTCTATATAAGGAGCCGCGCGTCGCCGCCATTTTCACACGTGCATTGAGATTGATAGGGAGAGGACGTGGCTGGCGTCCTCTCCGTGTAGAATAGATTAGAGAGACACTTGATTTACTACTTGGGGAGCATTAGGAGTACTCAGTACAGTGCAGAGTTTTGCTGATAGTGACCAGTGACCACCAGTTTTATTTATAATCCGTTCTCTGCCTGAAAAAAAACGATACACAGTCACATACCATATCTGTGCTCAGCCTCAGTGTGCTGCATGATAATATCATCTATGTATATCTGACTGTGCTGAGTGCTCACTGCTCACACAGCTGAATTGTGGGGGAGACTGGGGTGCAGTTAATAGCAGGAGTACAGTGCACACTTTTGCTGCCAGTGTGACTGACCAGTGACCACCAGTATATTGTCTGCCTGAAAAAGTTAAACAAACACTCCTGTGGTGTTTGTTTTTTTTATTCTATAAACGCATTCTGCTGACAGTGTCCAGCAGGTCCGTCATTCATTATATTATATAAATATTTACCTGCAGTAGTGTTATATTTTTTTTGTTCATCTCTATCATCTTTATCATCTCTATATTAGCAGACGCAGTACGGTAGTCCACGGCTGTGGCTACCTCTGTGTCGTCAGTGCTCGTCCATAATTGTATACCTACCTGTGGTGGGGTTTTTTTTTCTATCTTCTTCATACTAGTAGTTTAGGAGTCTGCTGACAGTGTCCAGCAGGTCCGTCATTATATTACAGGTTGAGTATCCCATATCCAAATATTCCGAAATACGGAATATTCCGAAATACGGACTTTTTTGAGTAAGATTGAGATAGTGAAACCTTTGTTTTCTGATGGCTCAATGTACACAAACTTTGTTTAATACACAAAGTTATTAAAAATATTGTATTAAATACCCTTCAGGCTGTGTGTATAAGGTGTATATGAAACATAAATGAATTGTGTGAATGTACACACATATTGTTTAATGCACAAAGTTATAAAAAATATTGGCTAAAATGACCTTCAGGCTGTGTGTATAAGGTGTAAATGTAACTTAAATGCATTCTGTGCTTAGATTTAGGTCCCATCACCATGATATCTCATTATGGTATGCAATTATTCCAAAATACGGAAAAATCCCATATCCAAAATACCTCTGGTCCCAAGCATTTTGGATAAGGGAGACTCAACCTGTATATATACCTGCAGTAGTGATATATATATATTTTTTATATCATTATCATCTCTATACTAGCAGACGCAGTACGGTAGTCCACGGCTGTAGCTACCTCTGTGTCGTCAGTGCTCGTCCATAATTGTATACCTACCTGTGGTGGGGTTTTTTTTTCTATCTTCTTCATACTAGTAGTTTAGGAGTCTGCTGACAGTGTCCAGCAGGTCCGTCATTATATTATATATACCTGCAGTAGTGATATATATATATTTTTTATATCATTATCATCTCTATACTAGCAGACGCAGTACGGTAGTCCACGGCTGTAGCTACCTCTGTGCCGTCAGTGCTCGTCCATAATTGTATACCTACCTGTGGTGGGGTTTTTTTTTCTATCTTCTTCATACTAGTAGTTTAGGAGTCTGCTGACAGTGTCCAGCAGGTCCGTCATTATATTATATATACCTGCAGTAGTGATATATATATATTTTTTATATCATTATCATCTCTATACTAGCAGACGCAGTACGGTAGTCCACGGCTGTAGCTACCTCTGTGTCATCAGTGCTCGTCCATAATTGTATACCTACCTGTGGTGGGGTTTTTTTTCTATCTTCTTCATACTAGTAGTTTAGGAGTCTGCTGACAGTGTCCAGCAGGTCCGTCATTATATTATATATACCTGCAGTAGTGATATATATATATTTTTTATATCATTATCATCTCTATACTAGCAGACGCAGTACGGTAGTCCACGGCTGTAGCTACCTCTGTGTCGTCAGTGCTCGTCCATAATTGTATACCTACCTGTGGTGGGGTTTTTTTTCTATCTTCTTCATACTAGTAGTTTAGGAGTCTGCTGACAGTGTCCAGCAGGTCCGTCATTATATTATATATACCTGCAGTAGTGATATATATATATTTTTTATATCATTATCATCTCTATACTAGCAGACGCAGTACGGTAGTCCACGGCTGTAGCTACCTCTGTGTCGTCAGTGCTCGTCCATAATTGTATACCTACCTGTGGTGGGTTTTTTTTTTCTATCTTCTTCATACTAGTAGTTTAGGAGTCTGCTGACAGTGTCCAGCAGGTCCGTCATTATATTATATATACCTGCAGTAGTGATATATATATAATTTTTATATCATTATCATCTCTATACTAGCAGACGCAGTACGGTAGTCCACGGCTGTAGCTACCTCTGTGTCGTCAGTGCTCGTCCATAATTGTATACCTACCTGTGGTGGGGTTTTTTTTTCTATCTTCTTCATACTAGTAGTTTAGGAGTCTGCTGACAGTGTCCAGCAGGTCCGTCATTATATTATATATACCTGCAGTAGTGATATATATATATTTTTTATATCATTATCATCTCTATACTAGCAGACGCAGTACGGTAGTCCACGGCTGTAGCTACCTCTGTGTCGTCAGTCACTCGTCATCCATAAGTATACTAGTATCCATCCATCTCCATTGTTTACCTGAGGTGCCTTTTAGTTGTGCCTATTAAAATAAGGAGAACAAAAATGTTGAGGTTCCAAAAATAGGGAAAGATCAAGATCCACTTCCACCTCGTGCTGAAGCTGCTGCCACTAGTCATGGCCGAGACGATGAAATTCCATCAACGTCGTCTGCCAAGGCCGATGCCCAATGTCATAGTACAGAGCATGTAAAATCCAAAACACAAAATATCAGTAAAAAAAGGACTCAAAAATCTAAAATAAAATCGTCGGAGGAGAAGCGTAAACTTGCCAATATGCCATTTACCACACGGAGTGGCAAGAAACGGCTGAGGCCCTGGCCTATGTTCATGGCTAGTGGTTCAGCTTCACATGAGGATGGAAGCACTCAGCCTCTCGCTAGAAAAATGAAAAGACTTAGGGGTATATGCAATTCACGGTGAATCGCGGCAAATTATCGCCGTTTTTTAATTCGACACAATTCGACAGGTGAATTCCGACAGGTGGCTGCCGGAATTCACCATATTCAATGAAAAACGGATTCAACATTCCCGCGGGCGAAAAACGGCCAATTTGCCGGTTTTTTTCCGCTATTTAAAAAAACGGGAAAAAACGGGGAAAAATGGCGTGGGGTCCCCCCTCCAAAGCATAACCAGCCTCGGGCTCTTCGAGCTGGTCCTGGTTCTAAAAATGCGGGGGGGAAATTGACAGGGGATCCCCCGTATTTTTAAAACCAGCACCGGGCTCTGCACCTGGTGCTGGTGCAAAAAATACGGGAAACAAAACGAGTAGGGGTCCCCCGTATTTTTCACACCAGCATCGGGCTCCACTAGCTGGACAGATAATGCCACAGCCGGGGGTCACTTTTATACAGTGCCCTGCGGCCGTGGCATTAAATATCCAACTAGTCACCCCTGGCCGGGGTACCCTGGGGAAGTGGGGACCCCTTCAATCAAGGGGTCCCCCCCCAGCCACCCAAGGGCCAGGGGTGAAGCCCGAGGCTGTCCCCCCCATCCAATGGGCTGCGGATGGGAGGCTGATAGCCTGGAGTAAAATGTCTGAATATTGTTTTTTCCAGTAGTACTACAAGTCCCAGCAAGCCTCCCCCGCAAGCTGGTACTTGGAGAACCACAAGTACAAGCATGCGGGAGAAAAACGGGCCCGCTGGTACCTGTAGTACTACTAAAAAAAAATACCCAAATAAAAACAGGACACACACACCGTGACAGTAAAACTTTAATTCATACGTCGACACACACATACTTACCTATGTTCACACGCCGACATCGGTCCTCTTCTCCATGTAGAATCCACGGATACCTGAAAAGAAAAGATCAATATACTCACCTCAGCCAGGGTCCAGAGATAAATCCAGGTACTTGGCAAAATAAAAAAATGCAAAGACCCGATCCTGCGGACTGAAAGGGGTCCCATATTGACATATGAGACCCCTTTCCCCGAATGAGCCGGGACCCCACGTGACTCCTGTCACTAAGGTCCCTTCAGCCAATCAGGAAGCGCTACTACGTGGCGCTCACCTGATTGGCTGTGCGCTGTCTGAACTCAGGCAGCGCATCGCACAGCTCCCTCCATTATATTCAATGGTGGGAACTTTGCGGCTAGCGGTGGGGTCACCCGCCGGTCAGCGGCTGACCGCGGGTAACCCCCGCAGACGGCAAAGTTCCCACCATTGTAAGTAATGGAGAAAGCTGTGCGATGCGCTGTCACAGCACAGACAGCGCACAGCCAATCAGGTGAGCGCCACGTGGTAGCACTTCCTGATTAGCTGAAGGGACCTTTCTGTGACAGCTGTCACGGAGAGGACTCTCAGCATTCGGGGTAAGGGGTCCCATGTGTAAGCATGGGACCCCTTTCAGTCCGTTTGGTCGGGTGTCCGGTTTGTTGTTTTTTTACAAGTACGTGGATTTATCTCTGGACCCTGGTTGAGGTGACACGGTGTGTGTGTCCTGTTTTTATTTGGGTATTTTTTTCCCAGTAGTAATACAGGTACCAGCGGGCCCGTTTTTCTCCCGCATGCTGGTACTTGTGGTTCTCCAAGTACCAGCTTGCGGGGGAGGCTTGCTGGGACTTGTAGTACTACTGGGAAAAATAATATTCAGACATTTTACTCCAGGCTATCAGCCTCCCATCCGCAGCCCATTGGATGGGGGGGACAGCCTCGGGCTTCACCCCTGGCCCTTGGGTGGCTGGGGGGGGACCCCTTGATTGAAGGGGTCCCCACTTCCCCAGGGTACCCCGGCCAGGGGTGACTAGTTGGATATTTAATGCCATGGCCGCAGGGCACTGTATAAAAGTGACCCCCGGCTGTGGCATTATCTGTCCAGCTAGTGGAGCCCGATGCTGGTGTGAAAAATACGGGGGACCCCTACTTGTTTTGTCCCCCGTATTTTTTGCACCAGCACCAGGCGCAGAGCCCGGTGCTGGTTTTAAAAATACGGGGGATCCCCTGTCAATTTTTCCCCCGCATTTTTAGAACCAGGACCAGCTCGAAGAGCCCGAGGCTGGTTATGCTTTGGAGGGGGGACCCCACGCCATTTTTTTCAGGGATTTTACCATCCATCTATAAAAAAAAATAAAAAAATATTATTTAAAAAATATATAAATATTACTTGTGCCTCCAAAAAAGACAAACCAAGTACCTAATCCCTTCTAATATAAATAGATCTGATATTACCAAGAGAAAAAAAACAACATGTTTTAAAAAAATTTTATTGGTTTCACCCTCCAAAGTGTGGCGGATTGGGCCAGGTGTTTGTGTCGGCCACTTGGGTGGCTTAGCTTAGCCATCCAGCGACCTCGGTGCAAATTTTAGGACTAAAAATAATATTGTGAGGTGTGAGGTGTTCAGAATAGACTAAAAATGAGTGGAAAATATGGTTATTGAGGTTAATAATACTTTGGGATCAAAATGACCCCCAAATTCTATGATTTAAGCTGTTTTTTAGGGTTTTTTGAAAAAAAACACCCGAATCCAAAACACACCCGAATCCGACAAAAAAATTTCGGTGAGGTTTTGCCAAAACGCGTTCGAACCCAAAACACGGCCGCGGAACCGAACCCAAAACCAAAACACAAAACCCGAAAAATTTCCGGTGCACATCTCTACTATAAATTACTATTTTTCGTTTCTGTCTGTTTTGATAATTAGACCCCTTAATAACTAACGAATAAGTGTGGGCTGCGTATTACCTGTTACTAACTGTTTCTTTTTACATTTTAATAAATAATGAAGAACTAAGGCGTCTGGTAATAGAGATGACACCAGTCTATGCGATAAAGAGCATTCTTAAAAAAAAAAGAAGAGGATAACAACAACGCTAAATTTAAATCCCAAAAGAAAGTTCATTTTAAGGATTATCTTGAGTCCATCAAGAAGGCAGAAAAAGACCAAAAGGCCAAAAAGATAAGAAAAATAAAATATAAACAAGCAAGCAAATAAAAACATTGAGAAAATGATACAACCGGGGGCATGGCTTGGACACCATCTGGAAGGAAGCAGGCAGGTTAGCTGCTCCTGAGGCGTACCTGGACGCTTGCCATGCCCGGACTCAAGGACCAGCCGCAGGACACACTGAGACTGTGTTGCAATGAGGCATCTGACCTGCTTGCCTGCCGAGCTGCCGGACACCTTCTCGGTTGTGGGTGCCCAATACAACGGCCAACGCAGAGGACCATGACCAGCAACGCCCCCCCATGTGCTCCAGAGTGGGCCTGGTGGTGGTAGCATTGTGAGACCGGAGCTGGACATTGGAACAGGGCCTAAGGCAGTGACAGAGAGCAAAGCTGATCTTAAGGAGGGGAGTCCCCATACAGGCCGGTCTGCAAGGAGAAGCGGAGGCCAGATGGGGAGAAAATCAACTTCCTGCTGCCCACTAACTTCAGGCAGTGAACTTTACCCCACTGTGTATCAATAACATAGAAGTACTGTACTGTGAATATGCAGGCCGTTCTTCACTGCATATTTATAACATGTACATACTGTGACTCCACAATGAACGATTTCTGAAATAAAGGGTCATGTAAATATATACTATTATACTGTAGTTTTTGTACAACTTGAGTGTGTTCAGCAATATGATCATGACTATCAATCGAGAGAAAAACAGCACCAAGCAAATACTAGCGCTGCAGCTGCTGCCACCAGTCATGACAATGCTAGCTCTTCAATTCCATCTACTAAAGCCGCTGCGCAAAGGCATAGAGGGTTTAATTCAGGGCATCTGAAATTTTTTATGTATATATATATATATATATATATATATTAGAGATGAGCGGGTTCGGTTTCTCTGAAACCGAACCCGCACGAACTTCATGTTTTTTTCACGGGTCCGAGCAGACTCGGATCCTCCCGCCTTGCTCGGTTAACCCGAGCGCGCCCGAACGTCATCATGACGCTGTCGGATTCTCGCGAGACTCGGATTCTATATAAGGAGCCGCGCGTCGCCGCCATTTTCACACGTGCATTGAGATTGATAGGGAGAGGACGTGGCTGGCGTCCTCTCCATTAGAAATTAGATTAGAAGAGAGAGAGAGATTGTGCAGAGTCAGACAGAGTTTACCACAGTGACCAGTGCAGTTGTTGTTAGTTAACTTTTATTTATTTTAATATAATATATCCGTTCTCTGCTATATCCGTTCTCTGCCTGAAAAAAAACGATACACAGCAGCAGCCAGTCACACAGTGTGACTCAGTCTGTGTGCACTCAGCTCAGCCCAGTGTGCTGCACATCAATGTATAAAAGGCAAAGCTTATAATAATTGTGGGGGAGACTGGGGAGCACTGCAGGTTGTTATAGCAGGAGCCCCCAGGAGTACATAATATTATATTAATTTAAAATTAAACAGTGCACACTTTTGCTGCAGGAGTGCCACTGCCAGTGTGACTAGTGGTGACCAGTGCCTGACCACCAGTATAGTAGTATATTGTTGTATGTATTGTATACTATCTCTTTATCAACCAGTCTATATTAGCAGCAGACACAGTACAGTGCGGTAGTTCACGGCTGTGGCTACCTCTGTGTCGGCAGTCGGAACTCGGCAGGCAGTCCGTCCATCCATAATTGTATTACAATATATACCACCTAACCGTGGTATTTTTTTTTCTTTCTTTATACCGTCGTCATAGTGTCATACTAGTTGTTACGAGTATACTACTATCTCTTTATCAACCAGTGTACAGTGCGGTAGTTCACGGCTGTGGCTACCTCTGTGTCGGCAGTCGGCAGGCAGTCCGTCCATCCATAATTGTATTATTATTATAATATATACCACCTAACCGTGGTTTTTTTTTCATTCTTTATACCGTCATAGTGTCATACTAGTTGTTACGAGTATACTACTATCTCTTTATCAACCAGTGTACAGTGCGGTAGTTCACGGCTGTGGCTACCTCTGTGTCGGCAGTCGGCAGGCAGTCCGTCCATCCATAATTGTATTATTATTATAATATATACCACCTAACCGTGGTATTTTTTTTTCTTTCTTTATACCGTCGTCATAGTGTCATACTAGTTGTTACGAGTATACTACTATCTCTTTATCAACCAGTGTACAGTGCGGTAGTTCACGGCTGTGGCTACCTCTGTGTCGGCAGTCGGCAGGCAGTCCGTCCATCCATAATTGTATTATTATTATAATATATACCACCTAACCGTGGTTTTTTTTTCATTCTTTATACCGTCGTCATAGTGTCATACTAGTTGTTACGAGTATACTACTATCTCTTTATCAACCAGTGTACAGTGCGGTAGTTCACGGCTGTGGCTACCTCTGTGTCGGAACTCGGCAGGCAGTCCGTCCATCCATAATTGTATTATTATTATAATATATACCACCTAACCGTGGTTTTTTTTTCATTCTTTATACCGTCGTCATAGTGTCATACTAGTTGTTACGAGTATACTACTATCTCTTTATCAACCAGTGTACAGTGCGGTAGTTCACGGCTGTGGCTACCTCTGTGTCGGCAGTCGGCAGGCAGTCCGTCCATCCATAATTGTATTATTATTATAATATATACCACCTAACCGTGGTTTTTTTTTCATTCTTTATACCGTCGTCATAGTGTCATACTAGTTGTTACGAGTATACTACTATCTCTTTATCAACCAGTGTACAGTGCGGTAGTTCACGGCTGTGGCTACCTCTGTGTCGGTAGTCGGCAGGCAGTCCGTCCATCCATAATTGTATTATTATTATAATATATACCACCTAACCGTGGTTTTTTTTTCATTCTTTATACCGTCGTCATAGTGTCATACTAGTTGTTACGAGTATACTACTATCTCTTTATCAACCAGTGTACAGTGCGGTAGTTCACGGCTGTGGCTACCTCTGTGTCGGAACTCGGCAGGCAGTCCGTCCATCCATAATTGTATTATTATTATAATATATACCACCTAACCGTGGTTTTTTTTTCATTCTTTATACCGTCGTCATAGTGTCATACTAGTTGTTACGAGTATACTACTATCTCTTTATCAACCAGTGTACAGTGCGGTAGTTCACGGCTGTGGCTACTTCTGTGTCGGAACTCGGCAGGCAGTCCGTCCATCCATAATTGTATTATTATTATAATATATACCACCTAACCGTGGTTTTTTTTTCATTCTTTATACCGTCGTCATAGTGTCATACTAGTTGTTACGAGTATACTACTATCTCTTTATCAACCAGTGTACAGTGCGGTAGTTCACGGCTGTGGCTACCTCTGTGTCGGCAGTCGGCAGGCAGTCCGTCCATCCATAATTGTATTATTATTATAATATATACCACCTAACCGTGGTTTTTTTTTCATTCTTTATACCGTCGTCATAGTGTCATACTAGTTGTTACGAGTATACTACTATCTCTTTATCAACCAGTGTACAGTGCGGTAGTTCACGGCTGTGGCTACCTCTGTGTCGGCAGTCGGCAGGCAGTCCGTCCATCCATAATTGTATTATTATTATAATATATACCACCTAACCGTGGTTTTTTTTTCATTCTTTATACCGTCGTCATAGTGTCATACTAGTTGTTACGAGTATACTACTATCTCTTTATCAACCAGTGTACAGTGCGGTAGTTCACGGCTGTGGCTACCTCTGTGTCGGCAGTCGGCAGGCAGTCCGTCCATCCATAATTGTATTATTATTATAATATATACCACCTAACCGTGGTTTTTTTTTCATTCTTTATACCGTCGTCATAGTGTCATACTAGTTGTTACGAGTATACTACTATCTCTTTATCAACCAGTGTACAGTGCGGTAGTTCACGGCTGTGGCTACCTCTGTGTCGGAACTCGGCAGGCAGTCCGTCCATCCATAATTGTATTATATACCACCTAACCGTGGTTTTTTTATACCACCTAACCGTGGCAGTCCGTCCATAATTGTATACTAGTATCCAATCCATCCATCTCCATTGTTTACCTGAGGTGCCTTTTAGTTCTGCCTATAAAATATGGAGAACAAAAAAGTTGAGGTTCCAAAATTAGGGAAAGATCAAGATCCACTTCCACCTCGTGCTGAAGCTGCTGCCACTAGTCATGGCCGAGACGATGAAATGCCAGCAACGTCGTCTGCCAAGGCCGATGCCCAATGTCATAGTACAGAGCATGTCAAATCCAAAACACCAAATATCAGAAAAAAAAGGACTCCAAAACCTAAAATAAAATTGTCGGAGGAGAAGCGTAAACTTGCCAATATGCCATTTACCACACGGAGTGGCAAGGAACGGCTGAGGCCCTGGCCTATGTTCATGGCTAGTGGTTCAGCTTCACATGAGGATGGAAGCACTCAGCCTCTCGCTAGAAAAATGAAAAGACTCAAGCTGGCAAAAGCAGCACAGCAAAGAACTGTGCATTCTTCGAAATCCCAAATCCGAATTCCGAGCCCACCCGCTGGCGGTGATGCAGGGCAGTCTGGAGCGACTGCTGATGCTGACATCTGGTCCGGACTGAAGGACCTGACAACCATTACGGACATGTCGTCTACTGTCACTGCATATGATTCTCTCACCATTGATAGAATGGTGGAGGATTATATGAGTGACCGCATCCAAGTAGGCACGTCACACAGTCCGTACTTATACTGGCAGGAAAAAGAGGCAATTTGGAGGCCCTTGCACAAACTGGCTTTATTCTACCTAAGTTGCCCTCCCACAAGTGTGTACTCCGAAAGAGTGTTTAGTGCCGCCGCTCACCTTGTCAGCAATCGGCGTACGAGGTTACATCCAGAAAATGTGGAGAAGATGATGTTCATTAAAATGAATTATAATCAATTCCTCCGCGGAGACATTGACCAGCAGCAATTGCCTCCACAAAGTACACAGGGAGCTGACATGGTGGATTCCAGTGGGGACGAATTGATAATCTGTGAGGAGGGGGATGTACACGGTGATATATCGGAGGATGATGATGAGGTGGACATCTTGCCTCTGTAGAGCCAGTTTGTGCAAGGAGAGATTAATTGCTTCTTTTTTGGTGGGGGTCCAAACCAACCGGTCATTTCAGTCACAGTCGTGTGGCAGACCCTGTCACTGAAATGATGGGTTGGTTAAAGTGTGCATGTCCTGTTTTGTTTATACAACATAAGGGTGGGTGGGAAGGGCCCAAGGACAATTCCATCTTGCGCCTCTTTTTTCTTTTATTTTTCTTTGCGTCATGTGCTGTTTGGGGAGGGTTTTTTGGAAGGGACATCCTGCGTGACACTGCAGTGCCACTCCTAGATGGGCCCGGTGTTTGTGTCGGCCACTAGGGTCGCTTATCTTTCTCACACAGTCAGCTACCTCATTGCGCCTCTTTTTTTCTTTGCGTCATGTGCTGTTTGGGGAGGGTTTTTTGGAAGGGACATCCTGCGTGACACTGCAGTGCCACTCCTAGATGGGCCCGGTGTTTGTGTCGGCCACTAGGGTCGCTTATCTTTCTCACACAGTCAGCTACCTCATTGCGCCTCTTTTTTTCTTTGCGTCATGTGCTGTTTGGGGAGGGTTTTTTGGAAGGGACATCCTGCGTGACACTGCAGTGCCACTCCTAGATGGGCCCGGTGTTTGTGTCGGCCACTAGGGTCGCTAATCTTACTCACACAGCTACCTCATTGCGCCTCTTTTTTTCTTTGCGTCATGTGCTGTTTGGGGAGGGTTTTTTGGAAGGGACATCCTGCGTGACACTGCAGTGCCACTCCTAGATGGGCCCGGTGTTTGTGTCGGCCACTAGGGTCGCTGAGCTTAGTCATCCAGCGACCTCGGTGCAAATTTTAGGACTAAAAATAATATTGTGAGGTGTAAGGTGTTCAGAATAGACTGAAAATGAGTGTTAATTATGGTTATTGAGGTTAATAATACTATGGGACAAAATGACCCCCAAATTCAATGTTTTAAGATGTTTTTTAGGGTTTTTTGAAAAAACCACCCGAATCCAAAACACACCCGAATCCGACAAAAAAAATTCGGTGAGGTTTTGCCAAAACGCGGTCGAACCCAAAACACGGCCGCGGAACCGAACCCAAAACCAAAACACAAAACCCGAAAAATTTCAGGCGCTCATCTCTAATATATATATGTCCCCACCGGCATCACTCCGGACGTGAAAAGAATACTCAGAGTCGGCTAATATAAGCTTATATTAGCCGACTCTGAGTATTCTTTTCACGTCCGGAGTGCCGCCGTTGGGGACATATGACACACGCAGCCTTGATGACTACGTGATGGAAGGCACTCAGCAAAGTATTTCTTATTAACCTGAGGTATGGTATATATATAGTGGTATTGCAGGTGCGGCACTCAAAACATACTTTCAATAAAAGGCACAAAGGTGGAAGGTTAATATATAGATAGATAGATAGATAGATAGATAGATAGATAGATAGATAGATAGATAGATAGATAGATAGATTTATATTACAGTAGTAAATATAAAAAACACATTTAATAAAGGGGAAAGGTTAGTGCAGAAAAACATAAAATTGGCAACATGCCATTCACCACACGCAGTGGCAAGGAAAGAGTCAGGCCTTGGCCTTTATTTATAAGTGGTGGTTCTGCAACTGTCAGTGAGGCATCTTCTTCTGCTTCTCATGACGACACAAGACCTTTTCACTCAGAATCTAGAAGAGGTGCAAAAAATAAAAATAAAAACCACTAAGGCAGTAGAACAAACTGTGTGTTCAGAACCAACACACATCCCTGAGGAGAGTCTGGGGGTGACCACATTAGCTATGTGTGAGTCTGATATTTCTCACATATTTCTGTCCTTATAGAGAAGCCTCTTTTGCATCCTTCCACCATTTCTGTACCATCTGCTCATGTGGGGAGAAGTACAAGTAAAGATTGTGAGGACAAAATAGAAATTGAGGATGCTTAAGTGGAACAGGATGATGGGTACTGTATATGTGTGTACTGCCACTATCTGACACTGAAGATGAAGATGTTGGTGATGTTTTTTTCATCTACAAGTGACTGCAGTTCTTGCCCATGATAGAAAGAAATCTTTTGTGATGCCTGGGCATAAAACCAAAAAAGTCACCAATTGGGTGTGGGATTATTTTTGCCCAAATCCTGACAACATTTGTTAAGGCAATCAAAGTTAGTAGAGGTAGGGACGTTAGCTATCTAGGCACCTCCTCCATGTTATGTAATTTATGGCGAGTTCATGTAATGTATTTTACAAGATTATAATATAGTTAACTCCTTCATCATCAACCTCCTCATTAGTGATCGGAGGAAGTCCTTCCAAATAATTGTTTTGTAGTGGCCCAAACAAACCAAGGACTTCAGCAACAAAAGTGTCAGCCAGTGTCACTGAAGTGTTTGGTTAAACTGTGCATGTCCTTTTTAATATCAAACATAAAAGTGGGTAGAAGGGTTCAAGAACAATTCCATCTTGTACCACTTGTTTTATTTTCATTATTGGCTGCATTTTTGGCGGACATTGGTGACTGTCTTATTCTTTCATTGCTTTTTTTCACATCATTCACATCAGCCACAATCTGAATAAATATATATTTTTTTAATTCTTCTTTTATTGCTGCCATAATAAATATAAATAGGTAATTCGCTTCTGTGAGTTGTCATTTGTGGAAGTAAAAAAAGAATTGCTCGTTTTCATTGTACAACTTGTGTTTGTTCAGTTCACCGATATGGATAACGTGGACCATACAGTTGCCTACCATAATCAATTAATCTATCAATTTTTTTAATTCTTCTTTTATGATAGTTTTAGGCCTCACCTCATAGAGAATATTGGACCATACAGTTGCCACCCCAATCAATCAATCAATCATTTTTAATTCTTCTTTTATTGTGTTTTTGCTGCTTGGCCTCACCTCACTGCCACTTAGCTTACTCAGCCAGCTAGCTAGCTCAGTGCAGCCTTTTGGCATAAACTGAATGAAAACAATATCATGAGGGGGATAAAATTAAGTGGACATGACTGAAATTAATGTTTATTGAGGTTAATAATACCCTAGGAACAAACAAAATGGCCAAATTATGTGATTTTAGAATTTTTAGTAAATTTTTTTTAAAGTACAAAAACAAAGGGAGGCAATCAATTTTTCAGCTGTCGGGATACCAGTGATCAGGATACCGATGCTGGAATCCCGACAACTGGTGAAATGTCGACGGTCGAAATCCCCACTTGAGGGGGAATAGATCAGTGTGGTGACCAAAAGTCGCCACTGGGCCCGAAGAGCGGCAAGCGCAGCGATTCCAGCATTGGTCTACTGAAATATCATACTGATTCCAACCAAAACTAGTAACGTGATTTTTGCAAAATCAAAACCGGACGACTAATTAGAACCAAACCTAGCAAAAATGGGCCGAGGCACATCTCTACATATGATACTGTATTTGAGAACCTTACAGTTACTGACTTTAATACACCTTTAGTGATCAAATACTCATAGCCAAGGGAGTAGCTACCATGGGTGCAGGCAGTGCAGCTGCTATGGGGCCCAGAGCTGAGACGTGCCCACCTTCCCTGTCAAAGTTACATGTGTTATACACATTTTTTGCCATTAGGTGGTATGTAGGGAGGGCGTTCTTCAGTTTGCCGGCTGTCGAGATCCCGGCACACAGTATTCCGGCGCCGGAATCCCAAAAGCCGGCATATCGACACTTTATCTCCCTCTTGGGGGTCCACGACTCCCCTGGAGGGAGAATAAATAGCGTGGCGCGCGTAGTGTGCCACCATGCCCGTAGCGTGGCGAGCGAAGCGAGCCCGCAAGGGGCTCATTTGCGTTTGCCACGCTGTCGGTATGCCAGCGGTCGGGATTCCGGCGCCGGTATACTGGGTGCCGGGAGCCCGGCCGCCAGCATACAATACTACACCCACGTAGGGGTCCTTTCAAACTTTTTCATTAGGGCCTGCAATATATAGTAACATAGTATCTAAGGTTGAAAAAAGACAGTTGTCCATTGAGTTCAAACTATTTGTGGTCTCCTATGCAAGATTATTTTATCTGAAAAATTTTGACTGATGCTGATGTCAGCTGTTGCATTATATCCCTTTTTATAGTGACGATAGTGCGTGACTATGCACCATAACCCTGGATATCCTTATCCATTAAGGAATTTATCTAACCCATTCTTAAATATGTTGACAGAGTCGGCCATTACAACTCCCTCAAGCAGGGAATTCCATACACGTACTGTCCTTATCGTGAAAAAGCCTTTACGCCGTATTGTGCAGAATCTCTTCTCCTCTAACCTGAGCGAGTGTCCTCGAGTCCTCTGTGTTGATCTTACCAAAAATAGGTCCTGGGCAAGCTCGGTGTATTGTCCCCTTATATATTTGTAGATGTTGCTCATGTCCCCTCTTAGTCTCCTCTTTTCCAATGTAAACATGCCTAGTCTTTCAAGCCTTTCCTCGTATTCCAGCATCTCCATGTCCTTAGTTAGTTTGATCGCCCGCCTCTGAACCTTTTCTAACTCCAGGATATCCTTTTTGTAGTAGGGTGCCCAGAATTGTACACAGTATTCAAGGTGTATATCTAGGTATGCCCCTGGACCTGCTCATTGGGGTGTGGTATAAAATGAACTGGAGGGCATTTTAATGTTGTATAATATGAACCAGGGCAGTGTAATGAGACACAATATAAACGGGGAGCACTATATATCATAATGTGAATTGGGGGTACCATGCGGTATAATGTATATTGGCAGCTCTGAAATGTGACATAGGGTGAACTTAAGCACTACTGCGATTCATAAAAGAAATTAGGGCACTACTATGGGGCATAACATTAAATAAGGCTCTAATATGGTTCAGAAAATGAACTAGGGCACTATTATGGGGCATAACATTAACAACTGCTGCACAGAAGTGTGTCTCTAGAAGTATTGGGATGGAGGCCCCTTTAAAATGTTGCTATGAGGCCCGCAAAGTTCTTGCTACACCCCTGCTCATAGTGAAAGCCTTGCACCAAAATTAAATAATTCAACAGCTAATCTGAAAAATCTCTTTATGTAATGGATCCCTCCGACAATATCATCGGCGTACCATATTCCTCAGATTAAGTTAAAATAATTTAATACACATAGCGAAATACTGTATAAAAGTTCCTATTTATTCCAAGCCAAAATATATAACTCACAAGATACACATTCTGGATACTGGCTCAATGTGTTAGTCCATATTCCTCTTACTGTCACCCAAGGGGAATATAGAAAAGACAATTCCAGAAACCCAGCTTCAGTGTTTCAAAAATCCCTGATGCATTTCATCCATGGAGGAATTTTTCTCACGTATGCAAAGCTTAGAAAGTGCTTGTTCACACAAAGACAGAATTTGCAGACCTCAGTGTACTGTAAGTGCATGTAGATTATGATGACTACTAGCAATATGATATGCAATAAATGGTGGCAAACTGCTCTAATCAAGCTGGTAACAATCCTCAGGTGCTGCGGGAGGGGGTTACTCTAGACAAGAAAAACAAAAGGGATTTTTCCCACGCACTCTGCTGGCTGTTAGTAAGAAGAACTATATACTATGTAATAATAGAAAATGTAGAGCTCTTCGTTACATATGTTTTGCAAAAGATATGATAAGCCTCCAGGCCACTTCACGGCTGCTCTATTACTGGAGGTCCCTAACTAAGCATAAGTCCAGGGCTTGGACCCCACAAAGTCGGCTCAGGCCCAACCACCCTAGGGCAGCACACCATTGAAATACTAAAGTGTTAATATGTGCTAAGAAAGAAGCAGAAGCTATGGGTTAGAAAGTGCTACATAAATAAGGGTGTTAATAAAATACTCAAAAGAGTAATATTAGTGAAAAAATAGGAGTGTTACATAAGTGCTAAATAAATAATATGGCGTGCTGCCCCAAGGTAGCCCAGTCACACCAGACCTGAGGGGTACCACTCCCCAAACCCACACACAGCATAATAATAATAATAATAATAATAATAATCATCATCACTATGGGTCATACAATTGCTTAATGTACGGCCACATGATAATGGCACATACAAAACATATCCAGATTGAGAGCTAGCTTACCTGGAGGCACCCCTGTATTCTCCAAATGGCACCACAGGACCCAGCATGCCCTCCTAATGCTGGCTCTATCTATGCCTCACTGAACTGCAATAAATGGTGGCAAACTGCTCTAATCAAGCTGGTAACAATCCTCAGGTGCTGCGGGAGGGGGTTACTCTAGACAAGAAAAACAAAAGGGATTTTTCCCATGCACTCTGCTGGCTGTTAGTAAGAAGAACTATATACTATGTAATAATAGAAAATGTAGAGCTCTTCGTTACATATGTTTTGCAAAAGATATGATAAGCCTCCAGGCCACTTCACGGCTGCTCTATTACTGGAGGTCCCTAACTAAGCATAAGTCCAGGGCTAGAACCCCACAAACTCGGCGCAGGCCCAACCACCCTAGGGCAGCACACCATTGAAATACTAAAGTGTTAATTAGAGATGAGCGGGTTCGGTTCCTCGGAATCCGAACCCGCCCGAACTTCATTTTTTTTTACACGGGGCCGAGCGACTCGGATCTTCCCGCCTTGCTCGGTTAACCCGAGCGCGCCCGAACGTCATCATCCCGCTGTCGGATTCTCGCGAGGCTCGGATTCTATCGCGAGACTCGGATTCTATATAAGGAGCCGCGCGTCGCCGCCATTTTCACACGTGCATTGAGATTCATAGGGAGAGGACGTGGCTGGCGTCCTCTCCGTTTATAGAGAAGAGAGTGAGACTAGAGTAGAGAGAGACACAGCAGTAATTTTGGGGAGCATTAGGAGGAGTACTACTACTTGCTGAAGTGATAGATAGATACTGTGACTGTATAATGTATATCTGACTTGTGGGGGAGACACTGACAGTGGGGAGCAGTTAGAGTCTGAGAGCAGGACTCAGGAGTACATATAACGTACAGTGCACACTTTTGCTGCCAGAGTGCCACACTGCCATTGTGACCACACTGACCACCAGTATAATATATATTGTGATTGTCTGCTTAGGAGTACTACTTGCAAGTTGCTGATAGTGTGACCAGTGACCTGACCACCAGTTTAATAATCACCACAAGTTTAATATATATAATATATATATATATATATAATTGTATATAATATATATATAATATTGTATACCACCTACCCGTTTTTTTTTTTTTTTCTTTCTTCTTCTTTATACATACTACTATAGTAGCTTACTGTAGCAGTCTGCGGTGCTGCTGAGCTGACAGTGTCCAGCAGGTCCGTCATCAGTCATTACATAATAAATATATATACCTGTCCGGCTGCAGTACTAGTGATATTATATATATACATATTGATTTAATCTCATTATCATCCAGTCTATATTAGCAGCAGACACAGTACGGTAGTCCACGGCTGTAGCTACCTCTGTGTCGGCAGTCGCTCGTCCATCCATAATTGTATACCACCTACCCGTGGTTTTTTTTTTTTCTTTCTTCTTTATACATACTACTATAGTAGCTTACTGTAGCAGTCTGCGGTGCTGCTGAGCTGACAGTGTCCAGCAGGTCCGTCATCAGTCATTACATAATAAATATATCTACCTGTCCGGCTGCAGTACTAGTGTGATATTATATATATATATATTGATTTCATCTCATTATCATCCAGTCTATATTAGCAGCAGACACAGTACGGTAGTCCACGGCTGTAGCTACCTCTGTGTCGGCAGTCGCTCGTCCATCCATAATTGTATACCACCTACCCGTGGTTTTTTTTTTTTTTTCTTCTTTATACATACTACTATAGTAGCTTACTGTAGCAGTCTGCGGTGCTGCTGAGCTGACAGTGTCCAGCAGGTCCGTCATCAGTCATTACATTATAAATATATCTACCTGTCCGGCTGCAGTACTAGTGTGATATTATATATATATATATTGATTTCATCTCATTATCATCCAGTCTATATTAGCAGCAGACACAGTACAGTAGTCCACGGCTGTAGCTACCTCTGTGTCGGCAGTCGCTCGTCCATCCATAATTGTATACCACCTACCCGTGGTTTTTTTTTCTTTCTTCTTTATACATACTACTATAGTAGCTTACTGTAGCAGTCTGCGGTGCTGCTGAGCTGACAGTGTCCAGCAGGTCCGTCATCAGTCATTACATAATAAATATATCTATCTGTCCGGCTGCAGTACTAGTGTGATATTATATATATATATATATATTGATTTCATCTCATTATCATCCAGTCTATATTAGCAGCAGACACAGTACGGTAGTCCACGGCTGTAGCTACCTCTGTGTCGGCAGTCGCTCGTCCATCCATAATTGTATACCACCTACCCGTGGTTTTTTTTTTTTCTTTCTTCTTTATACATACTACTATAGTAGCTTACTGTAGCAGTCTGCGGTGCTGCTGAGCTGACAGTGTCCAGCAGGTCCGTCATCAGTCATTACATAATAAATATATCTACCTGTCCGGCTGCAGTACTAGTGTGATATTATATATATATATATATATTGATTTCATCTCATTATCATCCAGTCTATATTAGCAGCAGACACAGTATGGTAGTCCACGGCTGTAGCTACCTCTGTGTCGGCAGTCGCTCGTCCATCCATAATTGTATACCACCTACCCGTGGTTTTTTTTTTCTTTCTTCTTTATACATACTACTATAGTAGCTTACTGTAGCAGTCTGCGGTGCTGCTGAGCTGACAGTGTCCAGCAGGTCCGTCATCAGTCATTACATAATAAATATATATACCTGTCCGGCTGCAGTACTAGTGATATTATATATATATATATTGATTTCATCTCATTATCATCCAGTCTATATTAGCAGCAGACACAGTACGGTAGTCCACGGCTGTAGCTACCTCTGTGTCGGCAGTCGCTCGTCCATCCATAAGTATACTAGTATCCATCCATCTCCATTGTTTACCTGAGGTGCCTTTTAGTTGTGCCTATTAAAATATGGAGAACAAAAATGTTGAGGTTCCAAAATTAGGGAAAGATCAAGATCCACTTCCACCTTGTGCTGAAGCTGCTGCCACTAGTCATGGCCGAGACGATGAAATGCCAGCAACGTCGTCTGCCAAGGCCGATGCCCAATGTCATAGTACAGAGCATGTAAAATCCAAAACACCAAATATCAGTAAAAAAAGGACTCCAAAATCTAAAATAAAATTGTCGGAGGAGAAGCGTAAACTTGCCAATATGCCATTTACCACACGGAGTGGCAAGGAACGGCTGAGGCCCTGGCCTATGTTCATGGCTAGTGGCTCAGCTTCACATGGGGATGGAAGCACTCAGCCTCTCGCTAGAAAAATGAAAAGACTCAAGCTGGCAAAAGCACCGCAAAGAACTGTGCGTTCTTCGAAATCCCAAATCGACAAGGAGAGTCCAATTGTGTCGGTTGCGATGCCTGACCTTCCCAACACTGGACGTGAAGAGCATGCGCCTTCCACCATTTGCACGCCCCCTGCAAGTGCTGGAAGGAGCACCCGCAGTCCAGTTCCTGATAGTCAGATTGAAGATGTCAGTGTTGAAGTACACCAGGATGAGGAGGATATGGGTGTTGCTGGCGCTGGGGAGGAAATTGACAAGGAGGATTCTGATGGTGAGGTGGTTTGTTTAAGGCAGGCACCCGGGGAGACACCTGTTGTCCGTGGGAGGAATATGGCCGTTGACATGCCTGGTGAAAATACCAAAAAAATCAGCTCTTCGGTGTGGAAGTATTTCAACAGAAATGCGGACAACATTTGTCAAGCCGTGTGTTGCCTTTGTCAAGCTGTAATAAGTAGGGGTAAGGATGTTAACCACCTCGGAACATCCTCCCTTATACGTCACCTGCAGCGCATTCATAATAAGTCAGTGACAAGTTCAAAAACTTTGGGCGACAGCGGAAGCAGTCCACTGACCAGTAAATCCCTTCCTCTTGTAACCAAGCTCACGCAAACCACCCCACCAACTCCCTCAGTGTCAATTTCCTCCTTCCCCAGGAATGCCAATAGTCCTGCAGGCCATGTCACTGGCAATTCTGACGATTCCTCTCCTGCCTGGGATTCCTCCGATGCATCCTTGCGTGTAACGCCTACTGCTGCTGGCGCTGCTGTTGTTGCTGCTGGGAGTCGATGGTCATCCCAGAGGGGAAATCGTAAGACCACTTTTACTACTTCCACCAAGCAATTGACTGTCCAACAGTCCTTTGCGAGGAAGATGAAATATCACAGCAGTCATCCTGCTGCAAAGCGGATAACTGAGGCCTTGGCATCCTAGGTGGTGAGAAACGTGGTTCCGGTATCCATCATTACTGCAGAGCCAACTAGAGACTTGTTGGAGGTACTGTGTCCCCGGTACCAAATACCATCTAGGTTCCATTTCTCTAGGCAGGCGATACCGAAAATGTACACAGACCTCAGAAAAAGAGTCACCAGTGTCCTAAAAAATGCAGCTGTACCCAATGTCCACTTAACCACGGACATGTGGACAAGTGGAGCAGGGCAGGGTCAGGACTATATGACTGTGACAGCCCACTGGGTAGATGTATGGACTCCCGCCGCAAGAACAGCAGCGGCGGCACCAGTAGCAGCATCTCGCAAACGCCAACTCTTTACTAGGCAGGCTACGCTTTGTATCACCGGTTTCCAGAATACGCACACAGCTGAAAACCTCTTACGGCAACAGAGGAAGATCATCGCGGAATGGCTTACCCCAATTGGACTCTCCTGTGGATTTGTGGCATCGGACAACGCCAGCAATATTGTGTGTGCATTAAATATGGGCAAATTCCAGCACGTCCCATGTTTTGCACATACCTTGAATTTGGTGGTGCAGAATTTTTAAAAAAACGACAGGGGCGTGCAAGAGATGCTGTCGGTGGCCAGAAGAATTGCGGGACACTTTCGGCGTACAGGCACCACGTACAGAAGACTGGAGCAACACCAAAAACGCCTGAACCTGCCCTGCCATCATCTGAAGCAAGAAGTGGTAACAAGGTGGAATTCAACCCTATATATGCTTCAGAGGTTGGAGGAGCAGCAAAAGGCCATTCAAGCCTATACAATTCAGCACGATATAGGAGGTGGAATGCACCTGTCTCAAGCGCAGTGGAGAATGATTTCAACGTTGTGCAAGGTTCTGCTGCCCTTTGAACTTGCCACACGTGAAGTCAGTTCAGACACTGCCAGCCTGAGTCAGGTCATTCCCCTCATCAGGCTTTTGCAGAAGAAGCTGGAGACATTGAAGGAGGAGCTAACACGGAGCGATTCCGCTAGGCATGTGGGACTTGTGGATGGAGCCCTTAATTCGCTTAACAAGGATTCACGGGTGGTCAATCTGTTGAAATCAGAGCACTACATTTTGGCCACCGTGCTCGATCCTAGATTTAAAACCTACCTTGGATCTCTCTTTCCGGCAGACACAAGTCTGCTGGGGTTCAAAGAACTGCTGGTGACAAAATTGTCAAGTCAAGCGGAACGCGACCTGTCAACATCTCCTCCTTCACATTCTCCCGCAACTGGGGATGCGAGGAAAAGGCTCAGAATTCCGAGCCCACCCGCTGGCGGTGATGCAGGGCAGTCTGGAGCGACTGCTGATGCTGACATCTGGTCCGGACTGAAGGACCTGTCAACGATTACGGACATGTCGTCTACTGTCACTGCATATGATTCTCTCCCCATTGAAAGAATGGTGGAGGATTATATGAGTGACCGCATCCAAGTAGGCACGTCACACAGTCCGTACTTATACTGGCAGGAAAAAGAGGCAATTTGGAGGCCCTTGCACAAACTGGCTTTATTCTACCTAAGTTGCCCTCCCACAAGTGTGTACTCCGAAAGAGTGTTTAGTGCCGCCGCTCACCTTGTCAGCAATCGGCGTACGAGGTTACTTCCAGAAAATGTGGAGAAGATGATGTTCATTAAAATGAATTATAATCAATTCCTCCGTGGAGACATTGACCAGCAGCAATTGCCTCCACAAAGTACACAGGGAGCTGAGATGGTGGATTCCAGTGGGGACGAATTGATAATCTGTGAGGAGGGGGATGTACACGGTGATATATCGGAGGATGATGATGAGGTGGACATCTTGTCTCTGTAGAGCCAGTTTGTGCAAGGAGAGATTAATTGCTTCTTTTTTGGTGGGGGTCCAAACCAACCCGTCATTTCAGTCACAGTCGTGTGGCAGACCCTGTCACTGAAATGATGGGTTGGTTAAAGTGTGCATGTCCTGTTTATACAACATAAGGGTGGGTGGGAGGGCCCAAGGACAATTCCATCTTGCACCTCTTTTTTCTTTAATTTTTCTTTGCGTCATGTGCTGTTTGGGGAGTGTTTTTTGGAAGGGCCATCCTGCGTGACACTGCAGTGCCACTCCTAGATGGGCCAGGTGTTTGTGTCGGCCACTAGGGTCGCTTATCTTACTCACACAGCTACCTCATTGCGCCTCTTTTTTTCTTTGCGTCATGTGCTGTTTGGGGAGTGTTTTTTGGAAGGGCCATCCTGCGTGACACTGCAGTGCCACTCCTAGATGGGCCCGGTGTTTGTGTCGGCCACTAGGGTCGCTTATCTTACTCACACAGCTACCTCATTGTGCCTCTTTTTTTCTTTGCGTCATGTGCTGTTTGGGGAGTGTTTTTTGGAAGGGCCATCCTGCGTGACACTGCAGTGCCACTCCTAGATGGGCCCGGTGTTTGTGTCGGCCACTAGGGTCGCTTATCTTACTCACACAGCTACCTCATTGCGCCTCTTTTTTTCTTTGCGTCATGTGCTGTTTGGGGAGTGTTTTTTGGAAGGGCCATCCTGCGTGACACTGCAGTGCCACTCCTAGATGGGCCAGGTGTTTGTGTCGGCCACTAGGGTCGCTTAGCTTACTCACACAGCTACCTCATTGCGCCTCTTTTTTTCTTTGCGTCATGTGCTGTTTGGGGAGTGTTTTTTGGAAGGGCCATCCTGCGTGACACTGCAGTGCCACTCCTAGATGGGCCCGGTGTTTGTGTCGGCCACTAGGGTCGCTTATCTTACTCACACAGCTACCTCATTGCGCCTCTTTTTTTCTTTGCGTCATGTGCTGTTTGGGGAGTGTTTTTTGGAAGGGCCATCCTGCGTGACACTGCAGTGCCACTCCTAGATGGGCCCGGTGTTTGTGTCGGCCACTAGGGTCGCTTAGCTTAGTCATCCAGCGACCTCGGTGCAAATTTTAGGACTAAAAATAATATTGTGAGGTGTGAGGTATTCAGAATAGACTGAAAATGAGTGGAAATTATGGTTTTTGAGGTTAATAATACTTTGGGATCAAAATGACCCCCAAATTCTATGATTTAAGCTGTTTTTTAGTGTTTTTTGAAAAAAACACTCGAATCCAAAACACACCCGAATCCGACAAAAAAAATTCGGTGAGGTTTTGCCAAAACGCGGTCGAACCCAAAACACGGCCGCGGAACCGAACCCAAAACCAAAACACAAAACCCGAAAAATTTCAAGTGCACATCTCTAGTGTTAATATGTGTTAAGAAAGAAGAAGAAGCTATGGGTTAGAAAGTGCTACAGAAATAAGGGTGTTAATAAAATACTCAAAAGAGTAATGTTAGTGAAAAATAGGAGTGTTACATAAGTGCTAAATAAATAATATGGCGTGCTGCCCAGTCACACCAGACCTGAGGGGTACCAGTCCCCAAACCCACACACAGCATAATAATAATAATAATAATAATAATCACTATGGGTCATACAATTGCTTAATGTACGGCCACATGATAATGGCACATACAAAACATATCCAAATTGAGAGCTAGCTTACCTAATATTACTCTTTTGAGTATTTTATTAACACCCTTATTTCTGTAGCAATATGATATCCCAGCTGACGGGATGCCGGCAGTCAGAATACCTACGTATTTTTCGGACCAGAAGACGCACCTGACCATAAGACGCACCTAGTTTTTAGAGGAGGAAAACAGGAAAAAAAATATTCTGAACCAAATAGTGTAATAAGCTTACAATCTATACTGTAGACACAGACATCAGCTTTACAGGCCATTTACATAGAATACGGTACACAGATTTTTCTGGGACAGTGTGTGACAGAGGCAGCCACACAAGCACAGCCATAGTCACAGTACAGAGCAGACGAGAACCTTTTTACCTCACAACATACAGATGACGGCGAGGCAGCAGCAGCAGTACTTTGGAGGAGGCAAGGGGAGGAAGCGGGGGAGTCACGTGATGCCGCCTCTCAGATGACGGCGAGGCAGCAGCAGCAGTACTTTGGAGGAGGCGAGGGGAGGGAGCGGGGGAGCCACGTGATGCCGCCTCTCGGATGACGGCAAAGCAGCAGCAGCAGCAGACAGGACCCGCCGCTACCCGCACTCGTAACTGCTGCCTCTCCCACCCAGTGCGCTCCCACCCAGCGCATTGAGAGCGCATTGAGGGCGCTCCATAAGGTTTTTACTCCTGCTCTGTTATTCGGACCATAAGACGCATATTCGGACCATAAGACGCATGTACTTTTCCCCCCACATTTTTGGGGAGAAAAAGTGCGTCTTATGGTCCGAAAAATACGGTAAGTGGATAAGATTTATAGGAAGCTGGATTCCCAAGTAACTTATACACTTTTTGCCCATTCATTAGGGAGATTTCTGGCCATTAGGGCCTAGGTAATGTTCACATTTGGGAACTGAGTTGTCCATAGTTACAGAAAATAAGGAATGAGGTGTACATAGTGTTGTATCAGGGTAGTGCATGAATGAAACAGTATAACAGCCTTCATAGCATCAAGTCTGAGGGGCATATTGTTACCGTTAGTTTCCTAAGAGGATGCTACTACACAAATAAACCTTGGCAGAGAATGACCTGAAGAATATATAAGACTGGTAGAACAAATTTAGAAGCAGATTTCCCCACAACATTGGGCCTGATTCAGATGTGGTTGTTCTTGCTGCTGCTGGTGCTATCTTTTGCCTACGCAATTGCGATGATATGAGAATATGGGCAGATTCTAACCTGATAGAGATGCCCACTGCTGTCACATCATCTCCGCCCAACAGCGTATAATTACTGATGCATTGGCACCAACGTTGCAAATCAGGTCATGTCACAGAGTCTGAGTATCTCTGAAGACACGCTGGCTGAGTTGCTCTCCCGGGATGCAGAGAGCTCTCCAGTAGCAACTAAGGGGGTAATTCAGATCTGATAGCTGCTGTGCATTTTCTCACAGCGGGCAATCAGGTCCTAACTGCGCATGCATATGCACCTGAATGCGCTGGCCCGTCGGACAACAATGGGCATCTCCGGTCAGCGATGGGATGGTGCAAAAATTCCGATCGCATGGGCGTTCCGTTCACAAGGTGATTGACGGGGGGGGGGGGCATTTGTGGGTGCAACTGAGTGCTTACAGCGAGTGTCCGGAAAAACTCAGGCGTTCCCAAGTATTTTCAGGAAGGGTGTCTGACGTTAGCTCCGGTCCTGATCAGCCTGTTCTCATTGCACTGTAGGAATAAGTCCTGGGTTGCGCACAGACTGCACACAGTGGATTTTCACAGCTCGACATACACATGGGATCGCACACTTGCACAGCGAATTTATACTCCCCGTGGAGGCGGCGACTATCTGATCGCAGGACAGTAACATTAGCAGCCCAGCGATCAGGTCTGAATTACCCCCTAAGATCGCAACTGCTAATTTATACACACATAGAAGATACATTTCTCTATCGTCCTAGTGGATGCTGGGGTTCCTGAAAGGACCATGGGGAATAGCGGCTCCGCAGGAGACAGGGCACAAAAGTAAAGCTTTTCCGATCAGGTGGTGTGCACTGGCTCCTCCCCCTATGACCCTCCTCCAGACTCCAGTTAGATTTTTGTGCCCGGCCGAGAAGGGTGCAATTCTAGGTGGCTCTCCTAAAGAGCTGCTTAGAGAAAGTTTAGCTTAGGTTTTTTATTTTACAGTGAGTCCTGCTGGCAACAGGATCACTGCAACGAGGGACTGAGGGGAGAAGAAGTGAACTCACCTGCGTGCAGGATGGATTGGCTTCTTGGCTACTGGACATCAGCTCCAGAGGGACGATCACAGGTACAGCCTGGATGGTCACCGGAGCCGCGCCGCCGGCCCCCTTGCAGATGCTGAAGTTAGAAGAGGTCCAGAATCGGCGGCTGAAGACTCTGACAGTCTTCTAAAGGTAGCGCACAGCACTGCAGCTGTGCGCCATTTTCCTCTCAGCACACTTCACACGCTGTCACTGAGGGTGCAGGGCGCTGGGGGGGGGCGCCCTGGGAGGCAAATGTAAACCTATATACTGGCTAAAAATACCTCACATATAGCCCCCAGAGGCTATATGGAGATATTTAACCCCTGCCAAACTTCACTAAAGAGCGGGAGACGAGCCCGCCGGAAAAGGGGCGGGGCCTATCTCCTCAGCACACAGCGCCATTTTTTCTCTCACAGAAAGGCTGGAGAGAAGGCTCCCAGGCTCTCCCCTGCACTGCACTACAGAAACAGGGTTTAAACAGAGAGGGGGGCACTAATTGGCGATATAAATATATATATAAAGATGCTATTAGGGAGAAACACTTATATAAGGTTGTCCCTATGTAATTATAGCGTTTTTTTGGTGTGTGCTGGCAAACTCTCCCTCTGTCTCTCCAAAGGGCTAGTGGGGTCCTGTCCTCTGTCAGAGCATTCCAGGTGTGTGTGCTGTGTGTCGGTACGTGTGTGTCGACATGTATGAGGACGATGTTGGAGGAGGCGGAGAAATTGCCTGTAATGGTGATGTCACTCTCTAGGGAGTCGACACCGGAATGGATGGCTTATTTAGGGAATTACGTGAAAATGTCAACACGCTGCAAGGTCGGTTGACGACATGAGACGGCCGACAAACAATTAGTACCGGTCCAGGCGTCTCAGAAACACCGTCAGGGGTTTTTAAAAAAACGCCCATTTACCTCAGTCGGTCGACACAGACACAGACACGGACACTGAATCCAGTGTCGACGGTGAATAAACAAACGTATTCCTCATTAGGGCCACACGTTAAGGGCAATGAAGGAGGTGTTACATATTTCTGATACTACAGTACCACAAAAAAGGGTATTATGTGGGAGTGAAAAAACTACCTGTAGTTTTTCCTGAATCAGATAAAATAAAATGAAGTGTGTGATGATGCGTGGGTTTACCCCGATAGCAAATATTGGCGTTATACCCTTTCCCGCCAGAAGTTAGGGCGCGTTGGGAAACACCCCTTAGGGTGGATAAGGCGCTCACACGCTTATCAAGTGGCGTTACCGTCTCCAGATACGGCCGCCCTCAAGGAGCCAGCTGATAGGCAGCTGGAAAAATATCCTAAAAAGTATATACACACATACGGTGGTTATACTGCGACCAGCGATCGCCATCAGCCTGGAGATGCAGTGCTGGGTTGGCTTGGTCGAATGCCCTGACTAAAAATATTTTATTGATATAGAGCATTTAATAGGATGCATTCTATATATATGTATGCGAGATGCACAGAGGGATATTTGCACTCTGGCATCAAGATAAGTGCGTTGTCCATATCTCCCAGAAGATGTCATGGACACGACAGTGGTCAGGTGATACAGATCCCATACGGCACATGGAAGTATTGCCGTATAAAGGGAAGGAGTTATTTGGGGTCGGTCCATCGGACCTGGGGGCCACGGCTACAGCTGGGAAATCCAACCTTTTTACCCCAAGTTACATCTCAGCAGAAAAAGACACTGTCTTTTCAGCCTCAATCCTTCCGTTTCCCATGTGGGCAAGCGGGCAAAAGGCCAGTCATATCTGCCCAGACATAGAGGAAAGGGAAGTAGACTGCAGCAGGCAGCCCCTTCCCAGGAAAAGAAGCCCTCCACCGCGTCTGCCAAGCCATCAGCGTGACGCTGGGGCCGTGCAAGCGGACTCAGGTGAGGTGGGGGGGTAGTCTCAAGAGTCTCAGCGCGCAGTGGGATCACTCGCAAGTTGACCCCTAGATCGTACAAGTATTATCCCAGGGGTACAGATTGGAGAGTCGAGACATTTTTTCCTCGCAGGTTCCTGAAGCCTGCTTTACCAACGGCTCCCTCCGACAGGGAGGCAGTATTGGGAAAAAAAAATTCACAAGCTGTATTTCCAGCAGGTGATAATCAAAGTACCCCTCCTACAACAAGGAAAAGGGTATTAGTCTTCCACACTATATTGTGGTACTGAAGCCAGACGGCTTGGTGAGACATAGTCTAAATCTGAAATCTTTGAACACTTACATAAAAAGGTTCAAATCAAGATGGAGTCACTCAGAGCAGTGATAGAGAACCGGAAAAAAGGGGACTATATGGTGTCCCTGGACATCAAGGATTACCTCCATGTCCAAATTTGCCCTTCTCAACAAGGGTACCTCTGGTTCGTGATACAGAACTGTCAATATCAGTTTCAGACGCTGCCGTTGAATTATCCACGGCACCCCGGGCCTTTACCAAGGTAATGGCCGAAAAGATGATTCTTAAAAGAAGAAAGGCATCTTAATTATCCCTTACTTGGACGATATCCTGAAAGGGGCAAGTTTCCAGAGAACAGTTGGAGGTCGGAAAAGAACTATCTAAAGTAGTTCTACGACAGCACGAGTGGATTCTAAATATTCCAAAAATCGCAGCTGTTTTCCGATGATACGTCTGCTGTTCCTAGGAATGATTCTGGGCATAGTCCAGAAAGAGGTATTTCTCCTGGAGGGGAAAGCCAGGGAGTTATCCGACCTAGTCAGAAACCTCCTAAAACCAGGCCAAGTATCAGTGCATCAATGCACAGGAGTCCTGGGAAAAATGGTGGCTTCTTACGAAGCGATTCCATTCGGCAGATCTCACGCAAAAACTTTTCAGGGGGATTTGCGGGACGAATGGTCCGGATCGCATCTTCAGATGCATCAGCGGATAACCCTGTCTCCAAGGACAAGGGTGTCTCTTCTGTGGGGGCTGCAGAGTGCTCATCTTCTAGAGGGCAGCACATTCAGCATTCAGGACTGTGTTCTGGTGACCACGGATGCCAGTCTGAGAGGCTGGGGAACAGTCACACAGGGAAGAAATTTCCAAGGAAGTGTGGTCAAGTCTGGAGATTTCTCTCCACATGAATATACTGGAGCTAAGGGCAATTTACGATGCTCTGAGCCTAGGAAGACCTCTGCTTCAAAGTCAACCGGTGCTGATCCAGTAGGACATCATCATGGCAGTCGCCCACGTAAACAGACGGGGCGGCACAAGAAGCAGGAGGGCAATGACAGCAAGGATTCTTCGCTGGGCGAAAAATCATGTGATAACACTGTCAGCAGTGTTCATTCCGGGAGTGGACAACTAGGAAGATTTCCTCAGCATGAATGAATTCCACCCGGAAAAGTGGGAACTTCATCTGGAAGTTTCCACATGTTTGTAAACCGTTGGGAAAGACCAAAGGTGGTTATGATGGCGTCCCACATGAAGCGCCAGGTCTAGAGACCCTCAGGCAATAGCTGGGACGCTCTGGTAACACCGTGGGTGTACCAGTCGGTGTATGTGTTCCCTCCTCTGCCTTTCATACCCAGTGTATGGAGAATGATAGGAAGGAGAGGAGTAAGAACTATACTCGTGGCTCCGGTTTGGCCAAGAAGAACTTGGTACCGGAACTTCAAGAGATACTAGAAAGGATCTTGATTCAGCAAGAATCATGTCTGTTCCATGACTTACCGCAGCCGCGTTGACGGGTGAACGCCGGATCCTAAGGGAAAAAGGCATTCCGGAAGAGGTCATCCCTACCCTGGTCAGAGCCAGGAAGGAGGTGACCGCACAACATTATCACTGCTTAGGTGAAAATGTGTTCCATGGTGTGAGGCCAGGAAGGCTCCACGGAAGAATTTCAACTAGGTTAATTCCTACATTTCCTGCAAACAGGAGTGTATATGGGTCTCAAATTGGGGTCCATTAAGGTTCAAATTTCGACCGGTCGATTTTCTTCCAGAAAGAAATTGGCTTCAGTTCCTGAAGTCCAGAAGTTGTTAAGGGAGTACTGCATATACAACCCCCTTTTGATGTCTCCAGTGGCACTGGGCGATCTCAACGTAGTTTGGGATTCCTAAAATCACATTGGTTTAAACAACTCAAATCTGTGGATTTGATATATCTCACATGGAAAGCGACCATGCTGTTGGTCCTGGCCTCGGCCAGGCGAGTGTCAGAATTGGCGGCTTTATCTCATAAAGCCATATCTGATTGTCCATTCGGACAGAGCAAAGCTGTGGACTCGTCCCCAGTTTCTCCCTAAGGTGGTGTCAGCGTTTCACCTGAACCAGCTTATTGTGGTACCTGCGGCTACTAGGGACTTGGAGGACTCCAAGTTGCTGGATGTTGTCAGGGCCCTGAAAATATAGTTTCCAGGTCGGCTGGAGTCAGGAAATCTGACTTGCTGTTTATCCTGTATGCACCCAACAAGCTGGGTGCTCCTGCTTCTAAGCAGACTATTGCTCGTTGGATTTGTAGTACAATTCAGCTTGCACATTCTGTGGCAGGCTTGCCACAGCAAAAAATATGTAAATGCCCATTCCACAAGGAAGGTGGGCTCATCTTGGGCGGCTGCCCGAGGGGTCTCGGCATTACAACTCTGCCGAGCAGCTACGTGGTCGGGGGAGAACACGTTTGTAAAATTCTACAAATTTGATACCCTGGCAAAAAGAGGACCTGGAGTTCTCTCATTCGGTGCTGCAGAGTCATCCGCACTCTCCCGCCCGTTTGGGAGCTTTGGTATAATCCCCATGGTCCTTTCAGGAACCCCAGCATCCACTAGGACGATAGAGAAAATAAGAATTTACTTACCGATAATTCTATTTCTCGGAGTCCGTAGTGGATGCTGGGCGCCCATCCCAAGTGCGGATTATTCTGCAATACTTGTACATAGTTATTGTTACAAAAATCGGGTTATTGTTGTAGGAAGCCGTCTTTCAGAGGCTCCTTTTGTTATCATACTGTTAACTGGGTTTAGATCACAAGTTGTACGGTGTGATTGGTGTGGCTGGTATGAGTCTTACCCGGGATTCAAAATTCCTCCCTTATTGTGTACGCTCGTCCGGGCACAGTACCTAACTGGAGTCTGGAGGAGGGTCATAGGGGGAGGAGCCAGTGCACACCACCTGATCGGAAAAGCTTTACTTTTGTGCCCTGTCTCCTGCGGAGCCGCTATTCCCCATGGTCCTTTCAGGAACCCCAGCATCCACTACGGACTCCGAGAAATAGAATTATCGGTAAGTAAATTCTTATTTTTTCTTTTTTAAGTTCTAGAACAAATGTTACATTTTCAGATAAATCTTTATAAATAGAACCATAAGCATTAGCAATAAAATGTCAATTATGAACTGTTGTAGATGTTTTATAGTGGGGATCTGAGTAATGACAACTAATAGGAATTATTTACTTAGTAATACAGAAACCATTGAAAATAGGGGCTCTTAACTCCTGCCATAAATAACAAGGCACAGTCAAAGGACAAGAGCCCCCGATGTAATCAAATTATAAAGGATACGACAGTTAATAATTGGATCCCTGTAATATTGTTGCAACATTAAACTATCAGCACAATGTGATAACATTATTTATTTTAAACACTACAGAAAGATTCTATTTTCCCTGCACAAACTGTCTCTAATAAGGTCTCAGCCATTTCCTAGCTGATTATGACATCACAAGACGCATCATAATTGCACTGTGGCTCAGGGTTATATCACAGGCTTTAGCAGTTTTAGTCTTTTGATAGGTAGTTTTCAGTGGAGTAAGACGGAAATTGAGTTTATTGTAGTTAAGGAGATTTTTTATAATATTTTTACCAACCATGAGTGACACAGGAGAGGATCTGACATCTGAAGTTAAGTGGTCATTATCATTATAATATAATCATTATATTTGGATAGAGCCATAGACACATACATACCTCTGCAGGTATCAGGACACACAGTACATAATACATAACTTACTATACACAATGTAAGAAACCTCACACTGGTCTGCAGTAATGCAGTGAGTGGTGGTTATAATAATATATTATGTGAGATGGTGTTTGATTTAGGAGTGAGGACTCACCTGTGTGTAGGGGTTTGTTATATGATAACAGAGCCGGCCATAACCAATATGATGCCCTAGGCAAGATTTTGGCTGGTGCCCCCTAGCACCACCGCTGGTTCCGCCTCTGACCTTGCACCTCTTTCCCAGCCCCATCACCCCTCATACATAGCAGCCCTCATTTTGGTGTTTGTACCCCCTATATTTTAAATAGGAACAGTTCGCACATTTGGCGCACAGCCCCAAAAGGGGTGTGTTTTTGCTGGCAAGGGGCATGGCCACACAATAGTAACCCCAATTCCAATTACACCACACAGTACTGCAACTTTATTCACATTTGATCACGCGATAGTGTCCATAATTCATATTACATCCCACAGAAGTATCACTTTACCTTATAATCGTTAATCCTCACAGTAGAGCCCCTTATTCACATTACATCACACTGAATTGCTCCTTATTCACATTATACCACACCCTATTGCTCTTTATTCACAATAGACGACACAGTAGTACCCTTTCTATACGCAATGCCACATAGTAGAGCACCTTATACACATAATGCCACACAGTAATGCCCCTTACACATATGAGACACATTATTAATGTCCTTAGAAACATAATGTGCCTTACACATTATGACAACCTTTATTAATGCCCTTTTACACATAATGTCCCTTACACATTATTAATGCCCTTATACACATACTGACACACATAGTGCCCCCTACACATTTGCTGCACATTATTAGTGCCCCTATACACATAATGACACACATACAGTAGTACCCTGTTACACATATGCCGCACATTATTAATGCCCTTATACACATAATGACACACATAGTGCCCCTTACACATATGTTGCACATTATTAATGCATTTTTACATGACACACATAATGCTTCTTACACATATTCTGAACACTACTGCACAACCAACCCACTCACGTGCACACAGCACTCACACTTCCACTAACACTGACCTCTGCCTCTGCTTGGATACAGATGTGTCCTCAGAAATCTTGCCTCAATGCTAATGTCGGGCACATTTTTTTAATGAAAATGCATCTTATTTGCATTGCTATGTGGCTAGGATGCACAAGCAGCTTCTGCTGATTAAAATGATATGCTGCATGCCTATATACTGTGTGAGACTGTGGCTGTATCTGCATATGAAATGCTACACACAGAATATAGGCATGCTGCATATCATTTTAATCAGCAGAAGCTGCTGATGCCCCTAGGCATATCAAATGCCCTAGGCAATTGCCTAGTTTGCCTATGCCTATGGCCGGCTCTGTATGATGATAATAATATATATACAGGTATATCCTCACAGGGTTACATAAGATATCAATTTTATACGTGCTGCCTACTCTCCCGTCCTGTGGGAGACACAGTTTTGCGGTAGTAGCCCAGTTTTACGGGTAGTGTATAGGAGACAGCCAATGGGAGTCTGGGGGTGGGCTTAGAAGGAGAGTGATGCCTAATGCTGAGTCCCTGATGCGCATGGAGGCTGTTTTACACAACGCTGCCATCCCAGGGTAATACAAGCCAGCTCATATATTACATACAACATGTATGTTTATATGTGCTAAGCGCCCCCACCCCCTGCACTATGTAGTCAGCTCTGCAGCCCAGGAGCTGCAGCCGCCTCTGAAAAGGAGGGTGCCCTGGAATGCTGCGCACCACTTTATTTACTTGTTTGTCACTCTTTAAGAAACCAGCTCTCATGAGCACATAAGACTTTTCATTCCAGCCTCTGGTGTGTAGGCTTATTCACATATATAGTATGGGCCTGGGTCTGGTTACCATTGATAGCTAGCAGGCCCAGACCTTTACTTTGGAGACTGGGGGGGACTCAAATTTCCTAAAGCTTGTAAAATAGAATTGGTGATGTTGCCCTTAGCAACCAATCAGATGCTGTCTATCATTTCTCTATTGCCTTTTAGAAAATGATAGACAGCATCTGATTGGTTACTATGGGCAATGTCACCAATTCTCTGTTTTAAAAGCTTTAGTAAATTTACCCCTATGTATGCAGATTGTAGAGGTTATTAGTAACAATACTGCTCATGTAGCTGAAGCAACTCTTTTGTATTCATGATTGCTTTTCATAAACTAAAGGTTCCAAAACTTGTTCCTCAATGCACCCTAACAGTCCATGTTTTAAGGACATTCATGTTTGATTCTGAGTGAATTAATTAGTACCTCAATTTTAATTTAACCCTCTGTGGTCAGCCATGTATATCCTTAAAACCTGGTCTGTTATGGTGTCTTGAGGACTATGTATGGGAACCACTGATATAAGGAATTGATATGTGTAACATGGCTGGAAATGAAATGAAATGTATTCACCTAAACTTTTATTTTTCTTGTACAGCCGGCCTTAATCTCCAGTCACTGAGAGGACCACAGATAGCTTATATAGCTGTGGGCTTGGCATGCTTTCTGGGTGTATTGGCCTTCATCATTTACACCTGGTAAGTTACTAACATCATGTACAAATAATATTACAGTTAATTTATCTAGATAAAAGGTATATTATCCTATGCAATGGATAACCTCCCATGCCAATATCCAATGGTGTAAAGTATCTGAACTTAATTAATTATAATAGTAAAAGTCAGAATTTTGATCTATAGGAAACCGTCACATGCCGCAGTTGCTAAGTTGTCGTCCTGACATTTCTCATGCAGGTTTAGGCACTTCAGTACCTGCTAGTTGGGATTACAGTGACGATTTAAGAAATATGTCTGTACATGACCTTAAACACCTACAATGGAAACAGGAACTCGGAATTATGGGAAAGGGAATTTATTTAAATAAACTATATTTTACAACTTTAAATATATAAACAAAACAAACATATCAAGAGAGGAGAGAGAGAGAGGGAGTGAGCAACTAGCAAAAAGTTAGATTTACTTTTAAGACGATTTGGATATGGAGGGGGTTAATACAGAATGATTGGTGTTAACATATGAAGATATTATTTTAGTGATATACTAATACATAATGTGCCACTATATATTGCCTTTGAAGTCATATAAGACATGGAGACCCCATGGTTACTTTCTGTGTTCTGCTACTGACTACTTTTCATTATTTTCTGCAGTTGTAAGAAATGCAGGTCAAAGGCTGACCCAGAGGAAGACATCGAAGCCAACTTTGTTACAGACCCAGGTAACATTACCTAGAGTAATACATAAATGTACTGACCACAGGACAAACAAAATCAACTCTATTCTTAGTCATGTTGTTGAAGCATAGAATGCAAAACCCTTTAGGCAGAGATGTATCAAGCCTTGGAGAGAGATAAATTGGAGAGAGTTAAAGTTCCTTCCTACCAATCAGCTTCTTATAGGATATACTAGAAAAATGACAGCTAGAAGCTGATAGGTTGGTACTTTACCTCTCTCCACTTTATCTCTAATATTTTACAATTATCCCCCTTAATGTTTTACTCTTGCTATTGTTTTGGATGTAAATGTATTTAGGCAGCTGTATAAGGGCGCCAGTCACTGGAGGGCGCCACATGCTGATGCTGAATCTGTTTTAAAAAAATTGACATTGTTCTAGGCTAGCCACCACTGTCAGTCACCTCACCACAGGCAATGTACTTGTCACTGCCAGTGCTTGGCATCCTCTCAACGCTGTGTTTGTTGTGCGCTGTCAGCACTGCTTGTTTACAAGTCAATCACCCTTTGGACTCAGAGCCTGGCCCTGGCCAACTCTCTCGCTCCCTTATCGTCTCCTCTTCCTTTAAGAGGAAACCAGCAGGGCTGCCAGGGACTGAGAAGAGTAGGCTTCACTAGTAAGTTGTCTGGTATGCAGTGGTGGATTTTACCCCAGGTAAAGTCTGCCACCCAGCTTAGTGTTATTGAACAAGATGCAGTCCATGAGACTGCATTGGCTTTGCTGTGACTAGCAGTCATTTCCAGGGACGTGCAGTCAGGGGAGGCAGGGGAGGCAGTGCCTCCCCTGTCATGGAGATTAAAATAATACAAAGAAGCTATTTATAACACAGATTCTGTGTTATAGATTTCTGCTTTGTATTTTCCTGTACTATTTCTGTTGAGAAAACACAACCAAGAGTTGATGGGAGGCAGCGAGAGCCGTGCCTCACGCTGATAACACAAAGCTAGCTACGGCTGGGGGCGGGCAGGAGGCGGGGCAAAGCTGCAGGCTGGAAAACCCCATTGAAAAAAGTGAGGCGAAGCGGCACTAGGACATCTGCCTCTCAATGACAGGGACGTGCCTTCAGCCCACATCAAGGCACGCCTCTGTCAGGGAAGCAGATGTGATTGGGCAGTGCTGAGCTGTGACTGCAGCCAGCTGTCAGTGTTGATCCTCGGTTCTCATATGTACAGGCCAGCTGTACAATGCAAGTCCCGGAGTGCAGGAGGAGGCTGGGTGTTTGGCAGCAGCCAGTGTGACAGGAGAGATGAGGGTGCTCACACACTGGCCCTTCCTCTGTGTCACACGCAGGAGGGTGTCTGGCATTTTCATGCTGCATTCCACAGCCGCAATTTAAGCCCCGCCCACTCGACATTAGGCTCCGCCCCTTTCCCCAAAGACTTGCTGCTTGTGCAGCTCTGTGTCCATTAGCTGCTGCTCCCTCTGATCTCCACCTCCCCTCCCTCCACTATCCAAGACTCCCTGCTGCTTCCAGAGATGAATCTCTTTCATGGATGCTCAGTTGTCTGACGTCCCCTGCAGCCCACTGTCTTCTTGGATGCACGTGTACAGTAAGTTTGAATTATAGTCTATGTTTGTATATCTAGTTCCCCATCCAGTATGATGTAAATGTAAAAAATATAGGGGGTCATTCTGACCCAGCCGCAATAGCGCTTTGCAGCGCAGTTTGCTCATGGCACAAATTGCACATGCGCAGCGACTGCACAGTGGCTGCTCAGGTATACACAATGCAGTGTGATTAACAGCGGCGGGCGTTTGGAGCAGCAGCGAGGCGAAGGGGGTGTACCGGGACCATTTTCGGGACGGCTGCTTGACGTCACCCTAGAATTTAATTGCTGATGCATCGGGAGGAGACCAAACATATGCTGGGTGGCCCTCAGCATGTGCAGAGATGAACGCTGCTGCGTGCCCTTGCTGTCTCTCTCTCTCTGTCACTCTCCCTGTCCCTATGTCCCTGCTGTCACTCTCTCTGAATTTTGTCTCATTCCATGTGGCATAATGTGAATTTCGGCTCATACTGTGTGCTATAATGTGAATTTCGGCTCATACCGTGTGCTATAATGCGAATTTTGGCTCATACCGTATGCTATAATGTGAATTTTGGCTCATTCCGTGTGCTATAATGTGAATTTCGTCTCATACCGTGTGCTATAATGTGAATTTTGGCTCATACCGTTTGCTATAATGTGAATTTCGGCTCATTCTTTGTGCTATAATGTGAATTTCGGCTCATACCATGTGGTATAATGTGAATTTCGGCTCATTCTGTGTGCTATAATGTGAATTTCGGCTCATACCATGTGGTATGAGCTTCCAATAACGGGATTCAGGCCAATGCTTTTATTTAATGCTGGGCAGTGTCTGAGCTGGTACAGCATATGGCTCAGATGCTGCCCAGCTCCCCCTGCCCCCATTTGTGCGCACTGCATAGTGTGATGTGATGTTAGAAGTCACCCGCCGCCTGCAGCCCAGACTTGCTGACAGCACTGCCGCCCGAACCTGCTGACAGCACCACCGACCAGACTCGCCGACAGCTGGACCTGAGGAGAGTGAGTATTTTCTTATTCCTTTTTTTACCTAGCCAATCCTGGGTACCCCGGGATTGAAAAATACGCCTGGGATTGCCCTCCCTAGGCACAGCTTTTGTATACAGTAGATACTGTTGTACCTTTGTATAATGCCCACAGAACCATCGGGTTCATATACTGGGCCAGATGTACTAAGCCTGAAAAGTGATAAATATCACAGTGATAGAGCACCAGCCAATCGGCTCCTAACTGTCATTTTTCAAACATGGCCTGTGACATGACAGTTAGGAGCCGATTGGCTGGTGCTTTATCACAGTGATATTTATCACTTTTCAGGCTTAGTACATCTCCCCCACTGTACGTTGGTGTAATTCCGACACTGTTATTTGCCAGTGCCTCACCAGCCATTGACCTCACCGCACGTCACTGGTCATTTCCTATTGGGAGTTCTACCTGTCAGTCACAGACACACAAGGCAGTCCCATTGGTTGGTGTTTCCTCTCTCTGGGACTGTCAGACTGGGCTGTGATAAGCAGTGAGCTGGCTTCTTATAGGAAGCCAATCCCTGCCTTTGGCACAGCCCAATCTGATCTGGCTTCTATGGGTTTCAGGTGATGTAGTCCATAGGAGCTGGGGGTTTATGCATGTGCAATCGCACCATGGCGTCATTGAAAGCTAGTGTAGTGTGGCAAGTTAGACAGCACGGCAGCAAACTTTGGTGTAATGTACAGTAGACTAATGTGTAGCTATTTTTCTACAAATGCATAAGAGCACTATATCAGCAAAGGGTCTTCTGATGTATGCTGGAGTGTGCAGAACATAGAATGATGATGATAATAATAATAATAATAATAATAATAGTAATAGTAATGATAATAAACATAGGTAAATTTTAAAACTAATCAATACTGTACCAGGCAGCTTTACCGGTGATGGTGGTGGTGATGGTGGTGGTGGGTGGGTAGGTATTGTGTAGCTTTGTCTAGGGCACCTGGAAACCTTGCATTGGCCCTGTATACAATTATCTGGCCTATCCTTCTGACATGTACTGTATATTTACATTGATAAAGCTAAATATTTATCTTACTTAAAACCCTTTAAGAGGTCAAAGAACACAGTACGCTATTGGCATATGAATTACCGTAAGGGTACGCACGTTGCGTAACAATCGCTCAGCCGTAGACGAGACGCTCAAGCGTCACGTTCGCTTACGGCCAAGAGATCACAGGCAGGCACGCTATTGGCTGCCGACTAACGTAATGGATCGCTATTAGCGTAGCGGACGCTCGGGACCACGAGGAGATCACCAGCGGCGCAGACGCTCACAAAGTTAAACCTTTATAACTATACCATAAACGATGTATTGTGCAGTAAACCTTGGTGTAGTGGTAGAGAGTAAATACAACACAGTGTAACCTTATTAACTTTAAAGCTGTTCGAGCGTCTCCGACGCTCTGAGTATACTTAGAAATATAAGAAATACACAGATACCGATCTTAGGGTCTAACGCCTTATATGAATGTTATTTGCAAAAGAATAAAACAATACTAGTCATACACTACCAATATAACATAGACTAACTAACCAGATAACTACACATGAAATACAATAATGGTACAATAATACTTTAAGAGGAAAAGAGAGATAAAAGGGGAGAAGAGAGAGAGAGAGAGAGATATGGCTCACAATAACAATAAAGACAATATGATTGCAGAGAAGCTTACACATGTGAGGAACAATCGCTGCGCATGTTAGTCAATGCTGAGAATCTTTGTGGAGAAAATACTTGAGCTTACCCATACTGGCTGTCCCTATATACACAACCCTACAATACCGCATGGGACAGAAGCTAGACTCCATTTTGGGAAACCTCCCATGATTCCAAAGACTGCAACACATGGTTGAAAGGGGGAGGGGAAAACACCCAGCAGCAGCCATTTTACTCAAACCAACTAATCTTATTCCACATTCCAATCCAACTTCCTAGAACCATCTTATTCAATTTCACATTCCAAACAATCTTCCTAGAACCATCTTATTCAATTTCACATTCCAAACAAACTCAGTATCTCAATAACCAGAGCATATGGTATGCTGGCTATGCGATATGAATCATCACAAGACCAGATCACAATGTAACCACACATATCAGCCTGCCATTGCTACAAGCACATGACTACAGTAACAAAAGGAAGTATGTTTTGACTTCAAACCTTCAGCAAGATGCATCATGTAAAACTACTAATAATCTGTTATAAATCACCATCCATAAATGTAAACCAGGAATGCTATGCTACAGATTGTCTACTGTTCCAATTCATTACAGATTTCAGAGTATTATCACCAACACATAACAATCCCACAACTTCACAAGCCTCCTTAACCTTAAGCCATTTGTATCTCCAAACCAAACCACTCTATACCAATCACTTCACAACTACTCTACCTCAAACACATATCTAAACTATTCTATGCCAATCAGCCATGTGATATTGAGATTATGATACTTAGCCTTTGTAAGGTGCCTGGTGATGATCCAGCCATGCTTCTGAGAGCTTTGTTCTGAGTGTAGCTACATTACATCTGTTCTCTGAGGCCACAAGCAACTGAACACCTCTCTCTCTAACCAGCAACAACTTTCCTGTTTTTCCTAGTTCCTGGGGGAGGGGTCTCTCTTGCTTTGTATATGCTGATCAGGTTCAGCCCTGAAATCTGGCAAAAGGGTTGGCTTGATCATTCATTGTTCTAACAAAATGATCTTAGCTTTTATACATATAATCATATCTATCCGCTGCAATGTCCCACAACTTCACAACAAGTATCAAATTAATCTACACATCAATCTGCTTGTTTCAATATCGAACATGACGGGTTTATCTGGTTCGGTTCAAATAATACACATTCATGACATTAATTCATTAGCTAATTTTAAATCTCCATGATGTCTGGTGCTTGATATTATTATAATTATGTACTGTATGAAATAAGTGTCGAGTCCATCTCTGTGCCATGTCCGAGTAAATGCGTGTGTTACCATATATTGCTGTGCTCGCTGCGCACATTTGCAAGTATAGCGACTTAAATGTGTGCAGTTTGTATGTTCTCTCTATGTAATATTTTTGACTTTGACAACATGACTGATCTGAAAACATCGATCAGTCAGACATGCCAGACCATTCAGCATGTACGTCCGATGCAACATTTTGAAGTGTCAAGTCAGCCGCATCGGTCAGTGTATGCACTGCCGCAGCTGACATTTCCCCTGTTCCTTCTAAACAGAGGAACAGGGAAAGGTCTTCTCCCCAGGGAAGGAATGCAGATATCCTGCGGCAATAGACTGTGAGATGTCATATAGCTAGGTCGGACTGGCCCTTAGGAGTACATGGAAAACCCCCGGAGGGCCCTACTGCCTGATGCCCACCTCCTCTTCCCCTTGTGCTATTATACGCTTATGTTGTTATTATAACTCCCTGCTCTGTGTTATGATATCACATAATTCTACTGGGTTTTGGTTCAGTGTGTATATAAGATTAGTTTGAAAAGACAGTATAAAATACAATGTTTTTGTAGCTCTTCATAGGGAATTATAGGAAAATTAGCAGCAAAAAGCTGCAACTGTGGATCCCCCTGGCCAATTGTGAATAATGATATGGATTTGTGGGGTTTGTAAATTTAGATAGAGTTCTATATGATTTATCAAGGCACAGGTGTAACCATCTCCAGCTATTGCTTCCTTATAAAGTACTATTTTTATTTTCTGTCTGTTTTGATAAATAGACCCCTTAATAACTAACTAATAAGTGTGGGCTGCGTATGACCTGTTACTAACTGTTTCTTTTTCACATTTTAATAGATAATGAAGAACTAAGGCGTCTGGTAATAGAGATGACACCAGTCTATGGGATAAAGAGCATTCTTAAAAAAAAAGAAGAGGATAACAACAATGCCAAATTTAAATCCCAAAAGAAGGTTCATTTTTAGGATTATCTTGAATCCATTAAGAAGGCAGAAAAAGACCAAAAAGCCAAAAAGATAAGAAAAATAAAATATAAACAAGCAGGCAAATAAAAACATTGAGAAAATGATACAACCGGGGGCATGGCTTGGACACCATCTGGAAGGAAGCAGGCAGGTTAGCTGCTCCTGAGGCGAATCTGGACGCTTGCCAAGCCCGGACTCAAGGACCAGCCGCAGGACACACTGAGACTGTTCTGCAACGAGGCATTGGACCTGCTTGCCTGCCGAGCTGCCGGACACCTTCTCGGTTGTGGGTGCCCAATACAACGGTCAACGCAGAGAACCATGACCAACAACGCCCCCCCATGTGCTCCAGAGAGGGCCTGGAGGTGGTAGTATTGTGAGACCGGAGCTGGACATTGGAACAGGGCCTAAGGCAGTGGCAGAGAGCAAAGCTGATCTGAAGGAGGGAGTCCCCATATAGGCCAGTCTATAAGGAGAAGCGGAGGCCAGACGGGGAGAGAATCACCTTCCTGCTGCCCACTAACTTCAGGCAGTCAGTGAACTTTACCCCACTGTGTATCAATAACATAGAAGTACTGTACTGTGAATATGCAGGCCGTTCTTCACTGCATATTTATAACATGTACATACTGTGACTCCACAATGAACGATTTCTGAAATAAAGGGTCACGTAAATATATACTAGTATTATACTGTAGATTTTGTACAACTTAAGTGTGTTCAGCAATATGATCACGACTATCAATCGAGAGAAAAACAGCACCAAGCAAATACTAGCGCTGCAGCTGCTGCCACCAGTCATGACAATGCTAGCGCTTCAATTCCATCTACTGAAGCTGCTGCGCAAAGGCATAGAGGGTTTAATTCAGGGCATCTGAAAAAAAAAAATATATATATATATACATTAGGTCTGGGCAAGTTAACGCGCTAATATCGCGTTAACGCATTAACTAATTAACGGGCGACAATTATTTTAACGCTGCGCACCGGCAGCTGCCTTGGAAAGACAGAGGCTAAGCCGCGGCGCTATTCTAACTACAATGCCGTCCGTGAGCCAATCGGAGGTCACGGACCGGCAGCCAATCAGGAGCTGCCATTTGGCAGCTCCTGTTTGGCTGCTGGCCCGTGACCTCCGATTGGCTCACAGCAGGCTCTGTACTAATGTACTGCCGCTGATGTGAGGGGAGGAGAGCGCAGCCTGCGCCTCTCCTTCCCCTCAGTCTCCGGCGGGTGCGGGTGTCTTCGTTCAAGTCAGCGCCGCCCATGAGCCAATCAGAGCTCGCGGGACCGCGAGCTCTGATTGGCTCACGGATCGGCATTGAACTGAGACACCCGCACCCGCCGGAGACTGAGGGGAAGGAGAGGCACAGGCTGCGCTCTCCTCCCCTCACACAGACAGGACAGCAGCGGCAGCGGTAAGTAGCAGGAGACCTGGCACTGAGGGATATCTGGCACTGGGGGGGCATATATACCTGGCGCTGGAGGATATCTGGCACTGGGGGGGGGCATGTATACCTGGCACTGGGGGATATCTGGCACTGGGGGGCATGTATACCTGGCACTGGGAGTATATCTGTCACTGGGGGGGGCATGTACACCTAGCACTGGGGCCTTATCTGGCACTGGGGGATATCTGGCACTGGGGGGACATGTGTATCTGGCACTAGGGTCATTTCTGTATCTGGCACTGTGGGCATATCTGGCACTGTGGGGGCATTTCTGTATCTGGCACTGGGGGGCAATGTATATCTGACACAGTGGGGGCATTTGTGTATCTGGCACTGTGGGGCAGTGTGTATCTGGCACTGGGGGGCAATGTATATCTGACACAGTGGGGGCATTTGTGTATCTGGCACAGTAGGGCAATGTGTATCTGGCACTGTGGGGCAATGTATATCTGGCACTGTGGGGCAATGTATATCTGGCCCTGTGGGGCAACATGTATCTGGAACTATTGGGGTCATATGTGTATCTGCCCCTCCCCCCACATGTGTATCATGCCCCCATTTTCATTGGCCATGCCCCATGTGGCATTTGGCCACACCCGTAAGGCATTTTTTCTACTTGCACCACTGGGAATGGGGCAGCGTTAGTGTGGGGAGGGGGGCCCTGCCTCATTTGTCAGTCCCCGGCCCCTTCATTTTTGATGGCAGCCCTGGCGGAGGGTGATTGTGGCGATCACCCCCTCTAGCACTGTGCAGTTGTAATCAGCTCTCTTCGTCCTCCCAGCTGTTGGTGCATACAGTAGTTAGCTGCGGGCAGCCATGGAGATCGTGACAGCGCCGGTGCCATTTCAAGTGTATTGCTGGCCGCCAGCGAACCAATTGGAACTCGAGGACTGGCAGCCAATCAGGAGCGCAATACACCACTTTTGAATTCATTATTGAATCTTGCGCATAACAATGCGATTAATCGCGATTAATCTGAGAAAATGATGCGATTAATCGCGATGAGAAATTTTAATCGTTGCCCACCACTAATATATCTATATATATATATATATATATATATGTCCCCAACAGCGTCACTCCGGACATGAAAAGAATACTCAGAGTCAGCTAATATAAGCTTATATTAGCCGACTCTGAGTATTCTTTTCATGTCCAGAGTGCCGCCGTTGGGGACATATGACACACGCAGCCTGGATGACTACGTGATGGAAGGCACCCGGCAAAGTATTTCTTATTAACCTGGGGAGTGCCGGAGCTGGGAGTTCTATATATATATATATATGGTATTGCAGGTGCGGCACTCAAAGCATACTTTCAATAAAAGGCACAAAGGTGGAAGGTTAATATATATATATATATATATATATATTTTTTTTTTTACAGTAGTAAATAAATAAACACAAGGGGAAAGGTTAGTGCAGAAAAAAAAAAATTGGCAACATGCCATTCACCACACGCAGTGGCAAGGAAAGAGTCAGGCCTTAGCCTTTATTTATAAGTAGTGGTTCTGCAACTGTCAGTGAGGTATCTTCTGCTTTTCATGACGATACAAGACCTTTTCACTCAGAATCTAGAAGAGGTGCAAAAAAAAACCCACTAAGACAGTAGACCAAACTGTGTGTTCAGAACCAACACACATCCCTGAGGAGAGTCTAGGGGTGACCACACCACACATTAGCTATGTGTGAGTCTGATATTTCTCACACATTTCTGTCCTTATAGAGAAGCCTCTTTTGCATCCGTCCACCATTTCTGTACCATCTGCACATGTGGGGAGAAGTACAGATGGTGAGGACAAAATAGAAATTGAGGATGCTTAAGTGGAACAGGATGATGGGTACTGTATATGTGTGTACTGCCCCTATCTGACACTGAAGATGTTGGTGATGTTTTTTTTCATCTACAAGTGGCTGCAGTTCTTGGCCATGATAGCAAGAAATATTTTGTGATGCCTGGGCATAAGACCAAAAAAGTCACCAATTGGGTGTGGGATTATTTTTGCCCAAATCCTGACAACATTTGTTAAGGCATCTGCTCCATTTGTGAGGCCAAAGTTAGTAGAGGTAGGGATGTTAGCTATCTAGGCACCTCCTCCATGTTATGTAATTTGTGGCGAGTTCATGTAATGTATTTTACAAGATTATAATATAGTTAACTCCTTCATCATCAACCTCCTCATCGAAGTCCTTCCAAATAATTGTTTTGTAGTGGCCAAAACAAACCAAGGACTTCAGCAACAAAAGTGTCAGCCCCTGTCACTGAAGTGCTTGGTTAAACTGTGCATGTCCTTTTTAATATCAAACATAAAAGTGGGTAGGAGGGCTCAAGGACAATTCCATCTTGTACCACTTGTTTTATTTTCATTATTGGCTGCATTTTTGGCGGACATTGGTGACTGTCTTATTCTTTCATTGCTTTTTTTCACATCATTCACATCAGCCTCTGCACCTCATGGACCATACAGTTGCCAATGCCTACCACAATCTGAATAAATAAATAAAAATGTAATTCTTCTTTTATTGCTGACATAATAAATATAAATGGGGTGATTCGCCTCTGTGAGTTGTCATTTGTGGAAGTAAAAAATTAATTGCTCGTTTTCATTGTACAACTTGTGTATGTTGAGTTCATTGATATGGATAACGTGGACCATACAGTTGCCTACCATAATCAATCAATCAATCTATTAATCTTTTTTTTAATTCTTCTTTTATGGTAGTTTTAGGCCGCACCTCATAGAGAATATGGACCATACAGTTGCCACCCCAATCAATCAATCATTTTTTATTCTTCTTTTATTGTGTTTTTGCCACTTGGCCTCACCTCACTGTCACTTAGCTTACTCAGCCAGCTAGCTAGCTCAGTGCAGCCTTTTGGCATAAACTGAATGAAAACAATATCATGAGGTGGATAAAATTAAGTGGACATGACTGAAATTAATGTTTATTGAGGTTAATAATACCCTAGGAACAAACAAAATGGCCAAATTATATGATTTTAGAATGTTTCGTAAAAAAAAATTTTTTGAAAGTACAAAACCAAAGGGAGGCAATACATTTTTCAGCTGTGAGGATACCAGTGATCAGGATACCGATGCTGGAATCCCGGCAACTGGTGAAATGTCGACGGTCGGAATCCCCACTTGAGGGGGAATAGATTAGTGTGGTGACCAAAAGTCGCCACCTGTCCCGAAGAGCGGCAAGCGCAGCGATTCCAGCATTGGTCTACTGAAATACCATACTGAGTCCAACCATAACTAGTAACGTGATTTTTGCAAAATAAAAACCGGACGACTAATTAGAACCAAACCTAGCAAAAATGGGCCGAGGCACATCTCTACATATGATACTGTATTTGAGGACTTTACAGTTACTGACTGAGAGTTCCATCACCTAGTAAGCCTGTCAGTCTCAGTACATGTAATTCTCCATTATGATATAAGTCAGAGTAGTCAATGGACCCTGATCTTCAATACACCTTTAGTGATCAAATACTCATAGCCACGGGCGAAGCTACCATGGGTGCAGGCAGTGCAGCTGCTATGGGGCCCAGAGCTGAGAGGTGCCCACCTTCCCTGTCAAAGTTACATGTGTTATACACATTTTTTGCTATTGGGTGGTACGTAGGGGGGGGTGGTCTTCAGTTTCCTGGCTGTCGAGATCCCGGCGCACAGTATTCCGGCGCCAGAATCCCGACAGCCAGCATACCGACACTTTATCTCCCTCTTAGGGGTCCACGACCCCCCTGGAGGGAGAATAAATAGCGTGGCGCACGTAGCGTGCCACCGTGCCTGTAGCGCGGCGAGCGAAGCAAGCCCGCAAGGGGCCCATTTGCGCTCGCCACACTGTCGGTATGCCGGCGGTCGGGATTCCGGAAGCCGGTATGCTGGGTGCCGGGAGCCCGGCCACCGGCATACAATACTACACCCACGTAGGGGTCCTTTCAAACTTTTTCATTGGGGCCTGCAATATATAGTAACATAGTAACATAGTATCTAAGGTTGAAAAAAGACAGTTGTCCATCGAGTTCAACCTATTTGTGGTCTCCTATGCAGGATTATTTTATCTGAAAGATTTTGACTGATGCTGATGTCAGCCGTTGCATTATATCCCTTTTTATAGTGACTATAGTGCGTGACTATGCACCATAACCCTGGATATCCTTATCCATTAAGGAATTTATCTAACCCATTCTTAAAGATGTTGACAGAGTCCGCCATTACAACTCCCTCAGGCAGGGAATTCCATACACGTACTGTCCTTACCGTGAAAAAGTCTTTACGCCGTACTGTGCGGAATCTCTTCTCCTCTAACCTGAGCGAGTGTCCACAAGTTCTCTGTGTTGAGCTTACCAAAAACAGGTCCTGCGCAAGCTCGGTGTATTGTCAATTTATATATTTGTAGACAGTGCCAGATTAAGGTCCATATGGGCCTGGAGCTGAAATTTATGAAGGGCCTATTTTATGCCACCGCATGGAGATGTGAAAACACTATGGGGGTGTGACTAGTAATGTTGGGGGGGGGGGGTAGATGTTGTGAGGGTGGGTGTCAGGGGGTGTGACTAGGGCCTACCTAGAAAAATCTCAATCTCCCTCACTTATTCCATTATATCAACAGAGTAATGTGAGAATCTACAAACGAACAAAGGAAAACATCTCTTGTTAATGTGACTGTAATATGGAAAATGGCGCTTAGTGATGACATAAATATGAAACCTCTCAACAAAAGAGGCTACAGGTCGCTTAGGGATGTCATGAATGTGAAATCTTTCTATATGTAAAAAAAGACTTTACCTTTATAATATGTAGTTATGCTGAGAAGATATATCAGGAATGGTGGCTAGAGAGGGTGGGATTGAAGGGAGGTGTCGTCTGGACAGGGCAGAACAGGGGGAAGACTGAGGTGACCCAGCATATAGAAGTATGTGTACAGAAATACATTCACATAGATAGATAGATAGATAGATAGATAGATAGATAGATAGATAGATAGATAGATAGATAGATAGATAGATAGATAGATAGATAGATAGTTGAACCAAGAGGGTTTGCAATGTCTAAAGAAGCTGAAAGTGGACATGTCACTGCTTGCATATGCACACGCACGGCTGTACACCAAAGAAGGGCTTGTACCAATATTAGCAAACAGCGGCAAAAGATGCACAAACGGATGTGCCTGAGTTTGACTCAGAATCAAGCCCAATGTTTTGGTTATTAATATTATATATGTTTTAATGGGGTTGGTATCAGGATCCCGACGGTTGGGATGCCGGCTGTCAAAATTCCAACAGCGGCATGCATCCCGATGTTGAAAATACCGATATGCACTAAATAACTAAGCTAACCCTGATCCTAACCACCCCTAACCATAACCAACCTTTCCCGTACCCTAAACCTGCCACCACCTCCACACACACCCACCTACCGCAGCCTAACCCTCCCTGGGGGTGCCTAACCCTCACTCTCCCTCCCCGCAGATTAACCCTAACCTCAATCTCTCCCCCCACAGTCTAAACCTAACCTTCCCCCCTCCCCTCCCCCTTGCGGCTTATCTCTGGTGCTCTGTGAAATCATTGTTCGGGATTACGGCGCCGGGATATTGATCAATGTCGGGATTCCGAGTACTGTCGGGATTCTGGCGTTGGTATTTCGACTGCCAGGAACCCGACCACAGGGATCCTGACTGTATCCTGTTTTAATGTTGCTAAAATGTACAAAGCAAAATGAGAGGACTATCTGTATTATATTCTGGTGCTATACACACAAAATATTGGTGGACAGGGGAGCGGGCTTCGGTTTTTATTGAGGGGGGTTGGCAATACACAAAAAAGGGCCCAACAAACAGTATATAAAACACTACAGTCAGTATTTACTATACACAAACATTTTCTATATCCATCCTTTACATGTACTGTGGGGTGCTAAGTTCTCAGCAGACATAAGCAGCCAGTGGCTAGAGAAGGACACTTTTTCTCCTGCTTTTTGCACTGGTGATGCCATGACTATGCCGATCTCCTGCACAGGTGATGTGAAAAGCATAAACGCCTGATTCCTCTGCAGCTGCTGACCTACAGCCAGCTACTGGGGGGATACACAACAGAAACCTATTGGCCGTAGTGCAAAGCAGCATGCTAGTATAAGATGCAGTGCGTTATGGGGTGATAGAGATTGGCCGCAGTCACAGGCAAGCAGTGATTGGCTGTACATAGAGCGTATCTCCCGAGACCCTCTTGTTTTCTAAAAACAAGTTCTTGATCCTAATTTCTGGGTAAAATAATATATATATATTTATATATAGATATATGGCTCAGGAGGCACTGTCTAGCACCAAAGCCAAATTTACACACAATTTATGAGATAAATGGTACATCTGGACATTGGGGCTAATTCCAAGTTGATCACAGCAGGAATTTTTTTTAGCAGTTGGGCAAAACCATGTGCACTGCAGGGGGGAGGGGGGGGGCAGATATAACATTTGCAGAGAGAGTTAGATTTGGGTGGGTTATTTTGTTTCTGTGCAGGGTAAATACTGGCTGCTTTATTTTTACACTGCAATTTAGATTGCAGATTGAACTCACCACACCCAAATCTAACTCTCTCTGCACATGTTATATCTGCCTCCCCTACAGTGCACATGGTTTTGCCCAACTGCTAACAAAGTTCCTGCTGCGATCAACTCAGAATTACCCCCATTATACACAGGTGCAGCAATATAAACTCCTGGAAATTTGGTGAATTTTGATCAGAGCTGTGCTGAAAAGAGAGACAGGTGAGGCACTGCCTCACCTGCCATAGACTTTTTACTCCAGAGTTTTGGCTATAAAAATGATTAGAATAATGCAAAGAATATATTTCAAACTTATTTTTTGTATTTTTCATATACTTTATACAGTCAAAACTCTGGCTCAAACGTTAGTATGACAGGAAAGGCTCTGCCTCACCTGCCTCACCCCACCGCACGTCACTGATATATATATAGTTATATAAAGCAATATGCACTCCTCCCGCAGTCTCATCAGTAAGGGTGTTACCTGTAATGTCACCGCATCCAACGGTGACCACATGCAGGCGGTTTTCCACTAACAGGGCACTCACCGATACACAAACGATATAACCACTTTTCAATTTTTACATCACCTTGAGAAATCTCCAGTTATGGGAAAACAGTTGACTCATACTTGCCTACCTGACCCTCTCCATGAGGGAGAAAATGCTCTGTTCCTGGACTTTCCTGGTAATGTATGATTGCCATCACCTGTGGTGAAACACCGTTCTTATCAATTAACTAGCTCACCACCGGTGATGTCAATCATACATTACCAGGAAAGTCCAGGAACAGAGCATTTTCTCCCTCATGGAGAGGGTCAGGTAGGCAAGTATGAGTTGACTTCATATTCATACCACTGAGCTGGTCATCATTCTTACGACACATTGGCACCTGAAAGGAAAATACAAACAAAAACATTGGCCCCTACAGGTAAATTAAAACACCCTGGTCCCCAAAGGAGTAGAAAAAAAAACTTAATGGCCTCAGTAGGAAAAACACATTGTCCCCACACTCCCCCGTGCTCTATCACAGTCACACACTCCCTCCCCCTGTGCTTTATCAAACTCCCTCCCCCGCGCTTTATCACACTAACATACTCCATTCCTCTGCGCAACTGCACTTTATCACTCCCTCCCCCTGCGCTTTATCACACTCCCTCCATTGCACTTTATCACACTCCCTCCCCCTGCGCTTTATCACACTCCCTCCCCCTGCGCTTTATCACACTCCCTCCCCTGCGCTTTATCACACTCCCTCCCCTGCTCTTTATCACACGCCCTCCCCTTGCACTCTATCACTCCCCTTGCACTTTATCACACTCCCTCCCCCTGAGCTTTATCACACTCCCTACCCCTGCAATTTATCACACTCCCTCCCTCTGCGCTGTATCACGCTACCTTCGCCTGTGCTTTATCACACTCCCTCCCCTGCGCTTTATCACACTCCCTCCCCTGCACTTTATCACACTCCCTCTTCTGCGCTTTATCACACTCCCTCCACTGTGCTTTATCACACTCCCTCCCTTGCACTTTATCACTCCCCCCCCCTTGCCCTCTATCACACTCCCTCCCTCTGCGCTTTATCACAGTCCCTCCATTGCACTTTATCACACTCCCTCCCCTTGCCCTCTATCACACTCCCTCACCCTGCACTTTATCACACTCCCTCCCTTGCACTTTATCACACTCCCTCCCCCTGCACTTTATCACACTCCCTCCCCTGCGCTTTATCACACTACCTTCTCCAGCGCTCTGCGCTTTATCACTCTCTCCCCTGCGCTTTATCACACTCCCTCACCTGTGCTTTATCAAACTCCCTCCCCTGCGCTTTATCAGACTCCCTCCCCCTGCCCTCTATCACACTCCCCTTGCACTTTATCACACTCCCTCCCCCTGTGCTGTATCACGCTACCTTCCCCTGCGCCCTGCGCTTTATCAAACTCCCTCCTTTGCACTTTATCATACTCCCTCCCCCTGCGCTGTATCACACTCCCTCCCCTGTGCTTTATCACACTCCCTCCCTTGCACTTTATCACTCTCCCTTCCCTTGCCCTCTATCACACTCCCTCCCCCTGCGCTGTATCACACTCCCTCCTTTGCACTTTATCACACTCCCTCCCCCTGCGCTGTATCACACTCCCTCCCCTGCGCTTTATCACACTCCCTCCCTTGCACTTTATCACACTCCCTTCCCCTGCGCTTTATCACACTCCCTCCGCCTGCGCTTTATCACACTACCTTCTCCTGCGCCCTGCGCTTTATCACACTCTCTCCTCTGCGCTTTATCACACTCCCTCCCCTGTGCTTTATCAAACTTCCTCCCCTGCGCTTTATCAAACTCCCTCCCCTTGCCCTCTATCACACTCCCCTTGCACTTTATCACACTCCCTCCCCCTGCGCTGTATCACGCTACCTTCCCCTGCGCCCTGCGCTTTATCACACTCCCTCCTTTGCACTTTATCACACTCCCTCCCCCTGCGCTGTATCACGCTACCTTCCCCTGCGCCCTGCGCTTTATCACACTCCCTCCCTTGCACTTTATCACACTCCCTCCCCCTGTGCTCTATCACACTCCCACCCCCTGCACTGTATCAAACACACACCATCCCCCACGCTCTATCACAGCCACAGCCAAGTTCACATGGAAGTCACACACAGAAGCTCACATATACACAGTGCCAGATTAAGGTCCACATGGGCCTGGAGCTGAAATTTAGGAAGGGCCTACTGTATGCCGTTGCAGGTAGTGTGATCAGTGCCATAGAGAAATTCTCCCAGGGTGGGTAGGGGGTGTGTGCTGACATACTACGAGTATCACTGCAATACCTCCCCACCTTCTTACACTTCATTTTCACACTATGGGGTAAACGTATGAAGCAGTGATAAGAGTGGAGAAGTGAGCTAGTGGAGAAGTTGCCCATGGCAACCAATCAGCATTGAAGTAATATTTATAATTTGTATACAGAGCAGCTGATTGGTTGCCATGGGCAACTTCTTCCCTGGCTCACTTCTCCACTCTTATCACTGCTTCATAAACTTACCCCTATATCAGTATGTTACTTCCCCAAACTGCATTCCTTCATTATATCTACCTCCCCAAACTACTTACCCACACTACATCACTATGCTATCTACTCACTCTAAAGGTGTGTACACATGGTGAGATTTCTCCTTTCGATTTTGACTATATAGTTAAAATCGCAAGGAAAGTTAATGCAAATCGCAAGGTGATAGCCACCTTGCGATCCTGACGCGCAATCCCGTGATAGACTGTAGACAGGTAAGTCAATCTTGACTATATAGTGTACAAACTATAGTCAAAATTGGCACTTAGTCAAAATCATATACATGACGGGTGGGCAGACTTTTGGAGTCGGTGATCTACTTTGAAAGCTGAAAAGCTTTCGTGATCTACCCAGGTGGGATATTAACGCGCACCCCAGAAAAGCGGGTGTGGCATAACAAAAAAAGGGACGTAGCCTTGCTGCACAGGGTGTAATGACTGTCTCGCACGAAATAACACATTGGCCCCCTCAGGTTTAAACTTCAAACACATATGCCCCCACAGTGCCAGATACACATATGCCCCACAGTGCCAGATATGCCCCCACAGTGCCAGTTATGCCCCCACAGTGCCACATACACATATGCCCCCACAGTGCCCCATATGACCCTACAGTGCCAGATACAGATATGCCTCCACAGTGTCAGATATGCTCCCACAGTGCCAGATATGCCCCCACAGTGCCATGTGCCTACAGTGCTAGATATGCCCCACAGTGTCACATATGACCCCACAGTGCCAGATACAGATATGCCCCCACAGTGCCATGTGCCCACAGTGCTAGATAAGCCCCCACAGTGCCACATATGACCCCACAGTGCCAGATATAGATATGTCCCCACAGTGCCATGTGCCCACAGTGCTAGATATGCCCCCACAGTGCCACATATGACCCCACAGTGCCAGATACAGATATGCCCCCACAGTGCCATGTGCCCACAGTGCTAGATATGCCCCCACAGTGCTACATATGACCCCACAGTGCCAAATATAGATATGCCTCACAGTGCCAGATATGCCCCCACGGTGCCAGATATGCCCCCACAGTGCCAGATATGCCCCCACAGTGCCATGTGCCCACAGTGCTAGATATGCCCCAACAGTGCTACATATGACCCCACAGTGCCAGATATAGATATGCCCCCACAGTGCCATGTGCCCACAGTGTCAGATATGCACCCACAGTGCCAGATATGCCCCCACAGTGCTGCTCACCGATTTGCTGCTGTGTGGAGAGCGCAGCGCGCGCCTCTCCTGCCTGCCGCCCTGCCCCTCAGTCTGGTCTCTGGCGTTGACGGCAGCGTGTATATCTCAAATCAGGCGCCGGTCCGCGAGCTCTGAATGGCTAACGAACCGGCACCTGATTTGAGCTATACACTCCGCCGTCACTGCCGGAGACCAGACTGAGGGGCAGGATGGCAGGCAGGAGAGGGGCGCGCGGCGCTCTCCTCGCCTCGTGTGGATGGGTGGCGGGTCGCGACCGACTGTTTGGCCACCCCTGATATACATAGTCAAAGTCGAAAGTACAGATAGTCAAAATCGGTGCATCTAGGCTCTGGGGGAATTCAGTGGAAATCGCATAGTCACAATGGGGCATAGTAAATATCTCACCTTGTGTATGCACCTCAAGTCTATGCACTATACCTGCCCAACTGCCTTCCTACACTACATCACAATGCTACCTACCCACACTACATACAAGCACTATATCACTATGCTATCCCCAAACTACATCCAATAAAAGTAGCAGCTAATGAACCCTGCACAGGGGAGGCAGCATACAGTAAGTGGACACAAGCACATATGTAGAGGGCAAGGAGACAGCACAGGGGTAAGGCATCGGGCACACAGGCTGAGGATAAGGGGGCAGCACAGGGGTGATGTGTCAGGCACACAGGAGTGAGGTGTTAGGCACACATGGTGAGGGTAAAAGGGAGCACAGGGGTGATGTGTCAGGCACAGTGGTGAGGGTAAAAAGACAGTACAGGGGTGAGGTGACAGACACAGAGGTGAGGGTAAGGGGGAAGCACAGGGGTGATGTGTCAGGCACACAGGAGTGAGGTGTTAGGCACACATGGTGAGGGTAAAAGGGAGCACAGGGGTGATGTGTCAGGCACAGTGGTGAGGGTAAAAAGACAGTACAGGGGTGAGGTGACAGACACAGGGGTGAGGGTAAGGGGGCAGTACAGGGGTGATGTGTCAGGCACACAGGGGTGAAGGCAAGGGGGCAGCACAGAGGTGAGGTGTCAGGCACACAGGGGTGAGGGTAAGGGAGCAGTGCAGGGGTGAGGTGTCAGGCACACAGGGGTGAGGGTAAAGGAGCAGTGCAGGGGTGAGGTGACAGACACAGCGGTGAGGGTGAGGGGGCAGCACAGGGATGAGGTGTCAGGCACAGGGGTGAGGGGACAGCACAGGGATGAGGTGTCAGGCACAGGGGTGAGGGGGCAGCACAGGAATGAGGTGTCAGGCACAGAGGTGAGGGGGCAGCACAGGGATGAGGTGTCAGGCACAGGGGTGAGGGGGCAGCACAGGGATGAGATGTCAGGCACAGGGGTGATGGTGAGGGGGCAGCACAGGGATGAGGTGTCAGGGGGCAGCACAGGGATGAGGTGTCAGGCACACAGGTGTGAGAGGGCAGCACAGGGAGGAGGTGTCAGGCACCCAGAGTTAGGGGGGCAATACAGGTGTGAGGTAGTTACGGTTGGCACTGACGACATCAGCATGGCTCCTATCATCCTAGTTAGTAACAAAATATGCACAATAAGGGCTTAAATATTCCCTTAAGGAGTTGAAGCAAAATCATGAAAAATGAGTACACATAAACGTTTCCAGTAGCAGCACTAGTACCCAGTAACATAACCTACACTACAAGGATCGTGCAGCCGGCCGGGAGAGGTATGCAGGAGCTTCTGTTGGCAGAAGAAGTCATGTGGGGGGGGGGGGGGGGGTTAAATTACAACTACTATATACTGTATATAGCTATCTGCACAGTGAGAGTGAGACCACCTGGCTCTCCTAGTACCTACACGGAACAGGCAGCATTTACAGGAAGATTAATGCACAGTGTCTATGGCTTCCTCCGAGACTGCAGCAAGCACACCCCCGAGAAGCTGATCTTGCTGAAACTCTCTCCACCGCACATTCCATTCATCATAGAAACATGGTGCTTGTGTCCCATGCTGGGAAGCAGCACCATACAGCAGCTGTATCAGTGCATATGAGAAGAGAGAAAGAGTCACTGAGATGGCAGCAGGGTGAGACGCCCGGCCTCCTCCACTATGCTGGGAGCACATCATTTCAGGAAGCAGTAGCACCCAGCAGGTATGCTGCTCTGGCTGACGACGCCCACCTCTGTTGGACGCCCTGCTGTCCCCGCCCTAGATACGCCTCCTCAGGAGGAACTAGCTAGCCACAGCATCCGAGCATGTCGGATTCTGTTCACCAGCGGAGGCAGACAGCATGGCGGGTGGGACGCGACGTGTACTGGCTGACACTGCCAACGCCGGCTACCTCATCAGCTAAGTTCATGATGTTACAGGAGCGCTGCACGCCACAGATGGCAAATTGCAGCAGATCGTGTGGGCCTATTTTTCATTGGGGGCCTGGAGCTGCAGCTCCACCTGCCCCATTGTTAATCCGGCCCTGCCTATACATACACATGGAAGTCACACACAGAAGCTCACATATACATACACATGGAAGTCACACACATACATACAATTCCCTCTACCTTACACACTACAGCATAGAGTACTAGTCTCACTGGCTGGGCCGTCCCTGGACGTGCAGGAGCTTCAACCCTCCCTCTCACAGCAGCAGCAGCCATGTGAGCAGCAGGCAGCCTCAGTGTCTCGTGTAGCCCCGCCCCCTGGACCCCGTGTAGCCCCACCCCTGCCAAGTTCCCTCATCCTTTGCCCAAGTGTTTGAGCTGTTCGGCCGGCAGTAGCAGTCAATCTACTAAGTGGCGGATCCGGGAGGGGGGGGGGGGCACTCGGGCCCGTGCCCCCCCCTGTCGTTTGTGGCCTCCGTCCCCAGTCCCTCTGTCCGTCCCCCATCCCTCCGTCGTCGTCCTCCCGGCGCCGCACAGGGAGATGACGGTAACACAATCTCAGCGGGCGCCCGTCTCCCTGCACAGCGGCAGCCGGAGCTCAGTACTGAGCTCCGGCTTCCAGCGCTGTCACTGTGCGGCGTGCGCTATGGGAGAGACGTCAGTCATGACGTCTCTCTCATAGTGCTGAGGAGAGGACGCCAAGAGGAGGACTGCAGCGGTCTGGAAGCGGGAACGGGGCTTGGTAAGTATGTTGTGTTTTCTCTTCCTCAGTGCAGCTGGGGCATCTACTGGGGGCAAACTACGGGGTGGACATTACTACAGGGGGCATCAACAAGGGGCATTACTACTGGGGGGCATTACTACTGGGGGCATTATTACTGGGGGAGCATCTACTGGGGGCATTACTACTGGGGGCATCAACAAGGGACATTATAACTGGGTGGGGGGGCATTATTACTGGGGAGCATCTACTGGGGGCATTACTACTGGGGGGCATCAACAAGGGGCATTACTACTGGGGGCATCAACAAGGGACATTACTACTGGGTGGGGGGGGCATTACTACTGGGGGCATTATTACTGGGAGAGCATCTACTGGGGGCATTACTACTGGGGGGCATTACTACTTGGGGCATTATTACTGGTGGGGAACATCTACTGGGGGCATTACTTTTGGGGGGTCATCTATTGGAGGCATTACTACTGGGGGCAGCTACTGGGTGACATTTTTACTGGGGAGCATTATTACTGGGGGGCATCTACTGGAGGCATTACTACTGGGGGGTCATCTATTGGGGGCAACCTCCTAGGGGGCATTACTACTGGGGGCAAACTACTGGAGGACATTATTACTGGGGGGCATCTACTGGGGGCAAACTACTGGGGGACATTATTACTGGGGGGCATCTACTGGGGGACATTATTACTGGGGGCCAACTACAAAGGGGCTAACTACTGGGGGCATACTACAGGAGGGCATTACTACTGGCGGCGTAACTACAGGGGCATTACTACTGACGGCTTAACTACAGGGGCATTACTACTTGTGGGCTAAACTACAGGGGGGCCAAACTACTGGGGGCATAACTACAGGGGCCAAACTACTGGGGGATAACTACAGGGGCCAACCTACTGGGGGATAACTACAGGGGCCAAACTACAGGGGGCATTACTACTGGGGGCTAAACTACAAGGGGGGCATAACTACAGGGGCTAAACTACAATGGGGCAAACTACAGGGGGGCATTACTACTGGTGGCTAAACTACAAGCAGGCAAACTACTGGGGGCATTACCACTGGGAGGCTAAACTAAAGGGGGGGGGTAAACTACTGGGGTTATAACTGCAGGGGCATTACCACTGGGGGCATAGCTACTAGGGCGCCAAATGACTGCGGGCATTACTACAGGCAACATTACTACTGGGGGCAATACGGGCATTGCATAAGGGGCACCACTACTATGGGGTCTATATAAGGGGCACTACCAGTACAGTGGACATTGCATAATGAGCGCTACAACTGTGGGCATTGTATAAGAAGCACCACCCTCACATGCACTGAAGCCGCACGCAAATGTACTTGCCCCCTCCATGGTGCCCCCCTATCATTTTCTTCTGGATCCGCCCCTGCATCTACTACTATCAATACAGGTGACTGCGGGCAGGAGGGAGCTTCGAACTGTAACTTGTAAGCTGCTGTAGCTGGGAAAAAAGGGTGTCATTCCGACCCGATCGCACGCTGCACTTCTTCGCAGCCATGCGATCGGGTCAGAACTGCGCATGCACCGGCGCCGCAGTGCGCCGGCGCATGGCATTCATCGTTGCCTAGCGATTGCCTCTGAGACAGAGGCGGTCGCTGGGCGGGAGGGAGCTGAACGGCGTTTAGCCGCCATTTAGGGGGAGCAGTCCGGCCAACGCAGGCGTGACCGGACCATTCAGGGAGCAGGCCGCGACGGATGCGTGACGTGTCACGCAGCCACTGTGGCCAGCAGGAGCGACGAGTAACTCCCGGCCAGCCACAGGAGCTGTGCTGGCCGGGAGTTACTCCTGAAATACAAAGGCATCGCTACTGTGCGATGCTTTTGTATTTGCGCGGGGGGGCCGGCACTGACATGTGGGGCGGATTAGCCCTTTCCTGGGCGTCCCCCCGCATGTCTGAGTAAAGGATCATAGCTGTGCTAAACTTACCACAGCTACGATCAACTCTGAATGTCCCCCAAAATTCCTGGCTGCAGCAGCACTGCAGATGCTGTGGGCCTATTGTGTTGGGGGGGGGGGGGGGTGCCTGGAGCTGCTGCTCCAACCGCCCCATTGTTAATCAGGCCCTGTTTGTAGATGTTGATCATGTCCCCTCTTAGTCTCCTCTTTTCCAATGTAAACATGCCTAGTCTTTCAAGCCTTTCCTCGTATTCCAGCGTCTCCATGCCCTTAGTTTGGTCGCCCGCCTCTGAACCTTTTCTAGCTCCAGGATATCCTTTTTGTAGTAGGGTGCCCAGAATTGTACACAGTATTCAAGGTGTATATCTAGGTATGCCCCTGGACCTGCTATTTGTAGTGTGGTATAAAATGAACTGGAGGGCATTTTATTGTTGTATAATATGAACCAGGGCACTGTAATGAGGCACAATATAAACGGGGAGCACTAAATATCATAATGTGAATTGGGGGTACCATGCAGTATAATGTATACTGGCAGCTCTGAAATGTGACATACAGTAGGGTGAACTTAAGCACTACTGCGATTCATAAAAGAAATTAGGGCACTACTATGGGGCATAACATTAAATAAGGCTCTACTATGATTCAGAAAATGAACTAGGGCAGTATTATGGGGCATAAAATTAACAACTGCTGCAGAGAAGTGTGTCTCTAGAAGTATTGGGACGAAGGCCCCTTCAAAATGTTGCTATGGGGCCCACAAAGTTCTGGCTACACCCCTGCTCATAGTGAAAGCCTTGCAAAAAAAAAAAACTAATAGCTAATCTGAAAAATCTCTTTATGTGTGGATCCCTCCGACAATATCATCGATGTACCATATTCCTCAGATTAACTTAAAAGAATTTAATACACATAGCGAAATACTGTATAAAAGTTCCTATTTATTCCAAGCCAAAATATATAACTCACAAGATACACATTCTGGATACTGGCTCAATGTGTTAGTCCATATTCCTCCTTCTGTCACCCAAGGGGAATATAGAAAAGACAATTCCAGAAACCCAGCTTCAGTGTTTCAGAAATCCCTGATGCATTTCATCCATGGAGGACTTTTACTCACGTAATGCAGGAAATGCAGGTGTGTCATGGCCATTTTTGGAATAGCCCTGTTTTTGGCGCCTGCGTTTCCTGCGAGAGGAAGCATTGTGCCAGACCACCTGCCTACGCAGCCATGCTGAATAAGCATGGGCCTACCTCTATTCGATGCGGTCGCAACTGAATTGCAATCGTATTGCAGGTGCGGAGCCACAAATGCCTGGCAGCCTTGCCCTGTGCTGGGCGGCCCCCAGAATGTGAGTAATATGGTCGCAGATTTTGGACTAACTCTGAATGGCCCCCTAAGATATTCATTTGGGTAAGGAGATCCTTTAATTTTATTTCTCTAACGTCCTTGAGGATGCTGGGACTCCGTAAGGACCATGGGGAATAGACAGGCTCCGCAGGAGATAGGGCACTTTAAGAAAGCTTTGGACTCTGGGTGTGCACTGGCTCCTCCCTCTATGCCCCTCCTCCTGACCTCAGTTTTACACTGTGCCCAGAGCAAGATGGGTGCACTGCAGAGAGCTCTCCTGAGTTCTCTGCCTAAAAGCATTTTTGTTTGGATTTTTTCTCTACTTTTCTACTTTTTCACAGGGAGCACTGCTGGCAACAGGCTCCCTGCATCGAGTGACTGAGGAGAGAGGAGCAGACCTTCTTGTCTAAGATAGGCTCTGCTCCTCGGCTACTGGACACCTTTAGCTCCAGAGGGGGTGAACGCAGGTTCTTACTGGGCATCCACCCCCGGAGCCGCGCCGCCGTTCTCCTCACAGAGCTAGAAGAACAGAAGACAGAAGACGTCAGGCGGCAGAAGCCTTCAGCTTCACGGAGGTAACGCACAGCACTGCAGCTGTGCGTCATTGCTCCCATACACCTCACACACTCCGGTCACTGTAAGGGTGCAGGGCGCAGGGGGGGGCGCCCTGGGCAGCAATATAAACACCTCTTATGGCAAAAGACAATATACATGTACAGGTGGGCACTGTACATGTATATAAAAGAGCCCCCGCCATATTTTTGTAAGTTTGAGCGGGACAGAAGCCCGCCGCCGAGGGGGCGGGGCTTCTCCCTCAGCACTCACCAGCGCCATTTTCTCTCCACAGCACCGCTGAGAGGAAGCTCCCCGGACTCTCCTCTGCTTACACACGGTGAAGGGGTGTTTAAAAGAGAGGGGGGGGGGGCACATAATTGGCGGATAACATATTATACAGCGCTGCTGGGGAAAAACATTTTGTGTTGGTCTCCAGGATCATTGAGCTGGGGTGTGTGCTGGTATACTCTCTCTCTGTCTCTCCAAAGGGCCTTGACAGGGATACTGTCTTCAGGAAAGGGGTTCCCTGTGTGTGTGAAGTGTGTCAGTACGCGTGTGTCGACATGTTTGACGAGGAAGGCTCGCTTAATGTGGAGGGGGAGTGCTTGAATGTCATGTCGCCATCGGCAACGCCGACACCGGTATGGGTGGATATGCTGAATGTCTTGAATGCAAATGTTAATCTATTGCATAAAAGGTTAGACAAGGCAGAAGCTAGGGATCAGTCAGGTAGCCAGTCCATGCCTGTCCCTGTGGCGCCAGGCCCTTTGAGGTCTCAGAAGCGCACCATATCCCAGATCGATGACACAGATACCGACACAGATACTGACTCTAGTGTCGACTATGAAGATGCAAAATTACAGCCGAAGGTGGCAAAAGGTATTCAGTACATGATTATTGCCATTAAAGAGGTTTTGCATATTACTGAAGAACCCCCGGTCCCTGACACGAGGGTACACATGTATAAAGGGAAAAAGCCTGAAGTCACCTTTCCATCCTCATTTGAACTAAGTGAATTGTGCGAAAAGGCTTGGGAATCTCCGGATAGGAGACCACAAGTTCCCAAAAGGATTCTTATGGCGTATCCTTTTCCACAAACTGATAGGATACGCTGGGAATCTTCGCCTAAAGTAGACAAGACGCTGACACGCTTGTCCAAAAAGGTGGCACTGCCTTCTCAGGATACGGCTTCCCTCAACGAACCTGCTGACCGCAGGCAGGAAATTACCTTGAAGCACATTTACACTCATTCAGGTACTATTGCTAGACCGGCTATGGTGTCGGCCTGGGTTTGTAATGCGGTCGTGGCATGGGCAGATTCCTTATCTACGGAGATTGACACCTTAGATAGGGATGCTATTCAAATGACCATAGAGCATATCAGAGATGCTGCCTTGTATATGAGAGATGCTCAGAGAGACATTTGTTTATTAAGCTCCAGAATAAATGCTATGTCTATTTCTGCTAGGCGGCTCTTGTGGACCCGACAGTGGACGGGAGATGCCGATTCAAAGTGGCATATGGAGTCCTTGCCTTACAAAGGGGAGGAGTTGTTTGGAGACGGCCTCTCGGACCTTATCTCTACGGCTACGGCTGGTAAGTCGAATTTCTTACCTTATGTCCCCCCGCAGCATACAAAAAAAAAGGCACCTCATTATCAAATGCAGTCCTTTCGTTCCAATGAAAACAAAAAGGTACGGGGATCGTCCTTTGTTGCCAGAGGGACAGGTAGGGGAAAGAAGCTGCACACAGCTAGTTCCCAAGAGCAAAAGTCCTCCCCTGCCTCTGCAAAGTCCACCGCATGACGCTGGGGCTTCCCGGGGGGAGGCAGATCTAGTGGGGGCTCGTCTTCGGTTTTTCAGCCACGTCTGGGTTCACTCGCAGGTGGATCCCTGGGCATTAGAGATTGTTTCTCAGGGAGACAGGCTGGAATTCGAAGACTTGCCTCCTCGCCGATTTTTCAAATCGGCTTTGCCGGCTTCCCCGTAAGAGAGGGAGCTAGTGTTGGCGGCAATCCAAAAATTGTATATTCAACAGGTGATTGTCACAGTTCCTCATCTCCAGCAAGGAGAGGGATATTACTCGACCCTGTTTGTGGTTCCGAAACCGGACGGTTCGGTCAGACCCATTTTAAACCTAAAATCTCTGAACCTGTACTTGAAGAGGTTCAAGTTCAAGATGGAATCACTCAGGGCGGTCATCGCCAGCCTGGAGGGGGGGGGGGTTGGATGGTGTCCCTGGACATAAAGGATGCATACCTTCATGTTCCGATATTCCCCCCTCATCAGGCGTTCCTGAGATTTGCAGTGCAGGACTGTCACTACCAATTTCAGACGTTGCCGTTTGGGCTTTCCACGGCCCCGAGGATTTTCACCAAGGTAATGGCGGAAATGATGGTGCTCCTGCGCAGGCAGGGGGTCACAATTATCCCATACTTGGACGATCTCCTCATAAAGGCGAGATCTCGGGAGAAGATGCTGGACAGTGTGTCTCTGTCCATGAAGACGTTGCAGATACACGGCTGGATTCTCAATATACCGAAGTCCCAGCTAGTCCCTACAACACGTCTGACCTTTTTGGGCCTGATTCTAGACACAGACCAGAAAAAGGTTTTTCTTCCGATCGAAAAGGTTCAGGAGCTCATAGCCATGGTCAGGAACCTCTTGAAACCAAAAAAGGTTTCAGTGCATCATTGCACGTGGGTCTTGGGGAAGATGGTGGCTTCATACGAGGCCATCCCTTTCGGCAGGTTCCATGCGAGGACCTTTCAATGGGACCTCTTGGACAAGTGGTCCGGGTCCCATTTACGAATGCATCAAAGGATCACCCTGTCTCCCAGGACCAGGGTATCTCTCCTGTGGTGGCTGAACAGTGCTCACCTGCTAGAGCGTCGCAGGTTCGGCATTCAGGACTGGGTCCTGGTGACCACGGACGCAAGCCTCCGAGGCTGGGGAGCAGTAACACTGGGAAGAAATTTCCAAGGTCTCTGGTCAAACCTAGAGACTTGTCTCCACATCAACGTCCTGGAGTTGAGGGCCATATACAACGCCCTGTGTCAAGCGGAGGAATTGCTTCGGAGAAAACCGGTCCTGATTCAGTCGGACAACGTCACGGCAGTGGCTCATATAAACCAGCAAGGCGGAACAAGGAGCAGAGTGGCCATGGCAGAAGCGACCAGGATTCTACGCTGGGCGGAAGGCCATGTAAGCGCACTATCAGCAGTGTTCATCCCGGGGGTGGACAACTGGGAGACGGACTTCCTCAGCAGGCACGACCTGCATCCGGGAGAGTGGGGACTTCATCAAGAAGTCTTCGCACAGATCACGGATCGATGGGGACTGCCTCAAATCGACATGATGGCATCCCGTCTCAACAAAAAGCTAAAGCAGTATTGCGCCAGGTCAAGGGACCCTCAGGCGGTAGCGGTAGACGCTCTGGTGACACCTTGGGTGTTCAGATTGGTCTATGTGTTTCCTCCTCTTCCTCTCATACCCAAAGTGTTGAGAATAATAAGAATGAGCAGGGTCAGAACAATCCTCATTGTTCTAGATTGGCCACGGAGGACTTGGTATCCGGAGCTGCAAGAGTAGCTCACAGAAGATCCGTGGCCTCTTCCTCTAAGGCAGGACCTGCTGCGGCAGGGGCCCTGTCTGTTCCAAGACTTACCGCGGCTGCGTTTGACGGCATGGCGGTTGAACGCCGGATCCTAGCGGAAAAAGAAATTCCGGAGGAAGTCATTCCTACCCTGATCAAGGCTAGGAAAGACGTGACGTTAAAACATTATCACCGTATATGGCGGAAATATGTTTCTTGGTGTGAGGCCAGAGCTGCTCCTACGGAGGAGTTCCATTTGGGCCGTCTGCTTCACTTCCTTCAAACAGGAGTGACTTTGGGCCTAAAATTAGGGTCCATAAAGGTCCAAATTTCGGCCTTATCCATTTTCTTTCAAAGAGAATTAGCCTCTCTTCCTGAAGTACAGACTTTTGTGAAGGGGGTGCTGCTTATTCAGCCTCCCTTTGTGCCTCCGGTGGCGCCTTGGGATCTTAACGTGGTGTTACGTTTCCTCAAGTCACCTTGGTTTGAACCACTCAAAACTGTGGAGTTGAAATACCTCACGTGGAAAGTGGTCATGTTGTTGGCATTAGCTTCGGCTAGACGTGTTTCAGAATTGGCGGATTTATCACATAAAAGCCCATACTTGGTTTTTCACGTGGATAGGGCAGAGTTGAGAACTCGTCCTCAATTTCTGCCAAAGGTGGTCTCATCTTTTCATATGAACCAACCTATTGTCGTGCCTGTGGCTACAAGGGACTTGGAGGATTCCGAGTCCCTGGATGTGGTCAGGGCTTTGAAGATTTATGTGACCAGAACGGCTAGAATCAGGAAGACTGAAGCTCTGTTTGTTCTGTATGCGGCCAACAAGGTTGGCACTCCTGCTTCAAAGCAGACTATTGCTCGCTGGATCTGTAACACGATTCAGCAGGCGCATTCTACGGCAGGATTGCCGTTACCGAAATCGGTTAAGGCCCATTCCACTAGGAAAGTGGGCTCTTCTTGGGCGGCTGCCCGAGGGGCCTCGGCATTACAGTTGTGCCGAGCAGCTACTTGGTCGGGGTCTAACACCTTTGCAAAGTTCTATAAGTTTGATACCCTGGCTGAGGAGGACCTCCTGTTTGCTCAATCGGTGGTTCCGCCCGTTTGGGAGCTTTGGTATAATCCCCATGGTCCTTAAGGAGTCCCAGCATCCTCAAGGACGTTAGAGAAAATAAGGTTTTACTTACCGGTAAATCTATTTCTCGTAGTCCGTAGAGGATGCTGGGCGCCCGTCCCAAGTGCGGACTTCTTCTGCAAGACTTGTATATAGTTATTGCTTACATAAGGGTTATGTTATAGTTTATCGGTTGAACGGTGGCTATGTTGTTGTTCATACTGTTAACTGGGTAGTTTATCACAAGTTATACGGTGTGATTGGTGTGGCTGGTATGGATCTCGCCCTTAGATTTACAAAAATCCTTCCTCGTACTGTCCACCTCCTCTGGGCACAGTTTCCCTAACTGAGGTCTGGAGGAGGGGCATAGAGGGAGGAGCCAGTGCACACCCAGAGTCCAAAGCTTTCTTAAAGTGCCCTATCTCCTGCGGAGCCCATCTATTCCCCATGGTACTTATGGAGTCCCAGCATCCTCTACGGACTACGAGAAATAGATTTACCGGTAAGTAATCTTATTTTGATCTTCCCAGGTAGGAAAGCCGAAGATGACTTCCCCTATCTGATTCTTTAGGTAAAGCAGTTATGGTTTTGGTTATATGATATAAGTCGATAAGATTTATAGGAAGCTGGATTCCCAAGTAAGTTATACACTTTTTGCCCATTCATTAGGGAGATTTCTGGCCATAAGGGCCTAGGTAATGTTCACATTTGGGAACTGAGTTGTCCATAGTTACAGAAAATAAGGAATGAGGTGTACATAGTGTTGTATCAGGGTAGTGCATGAATGAAACAGTATAACAGCCTTCATAGCATCAAGTCTGAGGGGCATATTGTTACCGTTAGTTTCCTAAGAGGATGCTACTACACAAATAAACCTTGGCAGAGAATGACCTGAAGAATATATAAGACTGGTAGAACAAATGTAGAAGCAGATTTCCCCACAACATTGGGCCTGATTCAGATGTGGTTGTTCTTGCTGCTGCTGGTGCTATCTTTTGCCTATGCAATTGCGATGATATGAGAATATGGGCAGATTCTAACCCGATAGGGATGCCCACTGCTGTCACATCATCTCCGCCCAACAGCGTATAATTACTGATGCCTTGGTACCAACGTTGCAAATCAGGTCATGTCACAGAGTCTGAGTATCTCTGAAGACACGCTGGCTGAGTTGCTCTCCCGGGATGCAGAGAGCTCTCCAGTAGCAACTAAGGGGGTAATTCAGATCTGATAGCTGCTGTGTATTTTCTCACAGCGGGCAATCAGGTCCTAACTGCGCATGCATATGCACCTAAATGCGCAGGCCCGTCGGACAGCAATGGGCATCTCCAGCGATGGGATGGTGCGAAAATTCCGATCGCATGGGCGTGCACAAGGTGATTGACAGGGGGGGGGGGGCATTTGTGGGTGCAACTGAGCGTTTACAGCGAGTGTCCGGAAAAACTCAGGCGTTCCCAAGCATTTTCAGGGAGGGTGTCAGACGTTATCTCCGACCCTGATCAGCCTGTTCTCATTGCACTGTAGGAATAAGTCCTGGGTTGCGCACAGACTGCACACAGTGGATTTTCACAGCTCGACATACACATGGGATCACACACTTGCACAGCGAATTTATACTCCCCTTGGAGGCGGCGACTATCTGATCGCAGGACAGTAACATTAGCAGCCCAGCGATCAGGTCTGAATTACCCCTAAGATCGCAACTGTTAATTTATGCACACCTAGAAGATAAGTTTTTCTTTTTTACATTCTAGAACAAACGTTAAATTTTCAGAAAAATCTTTATAAATAGAACCATAAGTATTAGCAATAAAATGTCAATTATGAACTGTTGTAGATGTTTTATAATGGGGATCTGAGTAATGACAACTAATAGGAATTATTTACTTAGTAGTACAGAAACCATTGGAAATAGGGCCTCTTAACTCCTGCCCTAAATAACAAGGCACAGTCAAAGGACAAGAGACCCGATGAAAACAAATTATAAAGGATACAACAGTTAATAATTGGATCCCTGTAATATTGTTGCAACATTGAACTATCAGCGCAATGTGATAACATTATTTATTTTAAACACTACAGAAAGATTCTATTTTCCCTGCACAAACTGTCTCTAATAAGGTCTCAGCCATTTCCTAGCTGATTATGACATCACAAGACGCATCATAATTGCACTGTGGCTCAGGGTTAAATCACAGGCTTTAGCAGTTTTAGTCTTTTGATAGGTAGTTTTCAGTGGAGTAAGACGGAAATTGAGTTTATTGTAGTTAAGGAGATTTTTTATAATATTTTTACCAACCATGAGTGACACAAGAGAGCATCTGCCCTCTGAAGGTAAGTGGTCATTATCATTATAATATAATCATCATATTTGGATAGAGCCATAGACACATACATACCTCTGCAGGTATCAGGACACACAGTACATAATACATAACTTACTATACACAATGTAACAAACCTCACACTGGTCTGCAGTAATGCAGTGAGTGGTGGTTATAATAATATATTATGTGAGATGGTGTTTGATTTAGGAGTGAGGACTCGCCTGTGTGTAGGGGTTTGTTATATGATAATAATATATATATATATATCCTCACAGGGTTACATAAGATATCAATTTTATACGTGCTGCCTACTCTCCCGTCCTGTGGGAGACACAGTTTTGCGGTAGTAGCCCAGTTTTACGGGTAGTGTATAGGAGACAGCCAATGGGAGTCTGGGGGTGGGCTTAGGAGGAGAGTGATGCCTAATGCTGAGTCCCTAATGCGCATGGAGGCTGTTTTACACAACGCTGCCATCCCAGGGTAATACAAGCCAGCACATATATTACATACAACATGCATGTTTATATGTGCTAAGCGCCCCCACCCCCTGCACTATGTAGTCAGCTCTGCAGCCCAGGAGCTGCAGCCGCCTCTGAAAAGGAGGGTGCCCTGGAATGCTGCGCCCCACTTTATTTACTTGTTTGTCACTCTTTAAGAAACCAGCTCTCATGAGCACATAAGACTTTTCATTCCAGCCTCTAGTGTGTAGGCTTATTCACATATATAGTATGGGCCTGGGTCTGGTTACCATTGATAGCTAGCAGGCCCAGACCTTTACTTTGGAGACTGGGGGTGACTCAAATTTCCTAAAACTTGTAAAACAGAGAATTGGTGATGTTGCCCTTAGCAACCAATCAGATGCTGTCTATCATTTCTCTATTGCCTTTTAGAAAATGATAGACAGCATCTGATTGGTTGCTATGGGCAATGTCACCAATTCTCTGTTTTAAAAGCTTTAGTAAATGTACCCCTGTGTATGCAGAATGTAGAGGTTATTAGTAACAATACTGCTCATGTAGCTGAAGCAACTCTTTTATATTCATGATTGCTTTTCATAAACCAGAGGTTCCAAAACTTGGTCCTCAATGCACCCTAACAGTCCATGTTTTAAGGACATTCATGTTTGATTCTAAGTGAATTAATTAGTACCTCAATTTTAATTTAACCCTCTGTGGTCAGCTATGTATAGCCTTAAAACCTGGTCTGTTATGGTGTCTTGAGGACTGTGTATGGGAACCACTGATATAAGGAATTGATATGTGTAACATGGCTGCAAATGAAATGAAATGTATTCACCTAAACTTTTATTTTTCTTGTTCAGCCGGCCTTAATCTCCAGTCACTGAGAGGACCACAGATAGCTTATATAGCTGTGGGCTTGGCATGCTTTGTGGGTGTATTGGCCTTCATCATTTACACCTGGTAAGTTACTAACATCATGTACAAATAATATTACAGTTGATTTATCTAGATAAAAGGTATATTATCCTATGCAATGGCTAACCTCCCATGCCAATATCCAATGGTGTAAAGTTTCTGAACTTAATTAATTACAATAGTAAAAGTCAGAATTTTGATCTATAGGAAACCGTCACATGCCGGAGTTGCTAAGTTGTCGTCCTGACATTAAACATCCTAGTGATATTTGGTGGACCCCCTTCCTTCAAAGTAAAGCATTCGTTACCTTCAAACCCAGAAATAAAGACACGGAGACTTGAATTTTGGCAGAAAAATTGCTAGCTATTTATTTGACCCTAACCAATAGCAAACCTGTAATAGAAAATTTTATTAAGATGCCGATCCAGCCGGCATATGGTGGCAGAAAAAAGAACGGCTCTATTAACCTAAACTAACCGTAAAATACTAAAAATTCGAAACCATCCTAATTTTACTACAACTTTCAAAAAACCGGTAATAGGTGACAACTCAACCCCCACAGTGACTACCCACCCTGATGGGTGCCCTGCCGCTGCCTTCCCAGACGGGTGGTCAAGCGGCCAATAAGTCGATGGAGGTGAGTGCACCTAAACCACACCAAACTGTAAAACACTACAGCTTACCATACAACTACAAACTGCCGTTCTTTTCCGCCAACAGCGAAAGACTCATCCCCAAAGTCTTCGCACCGCCACCATAACCTACCCTAACTCCTGCAAAACGAAACCCAGATCCTCCAGGAAAAACATCATCCCCTCATTGGATAGATGTACACCATCAGGCCGAAAAAGGTGACTGTCTCTGAACCGAATCCTAGGGTGGCGAACTACCTTGCCTCCGTGGGACAGTACCCACTTCGCCACCGCCCCATTCACCTTTTTTCTGGCCTCATCAATCTGGCGACCATCCGCCACACCCCTCCAACTCAACCTTGGCACCATCAAGGAGAAAACCAATACACAATTGGTCCATGCTGCGGCCACACTTGCCAGATCCTGTATCATGGCCCACCGCAGATCCAAGGATGTCCTCTTCCCCAGGTCGTTGCCACCTAGATGGACAACCAAAACCCTAGGGACTCCATGCTTGCTGGCCTGACTGACTAGCCTACTCCTCAGCTCGCTCCACATCATCCCTCGCCAACCAAGCCATCTAACACCCTGAGCTCTAGGCAACGTCTGAGCCCCCTCTGAGGCCACAAACTTGGCGGCCCAGTATACATAAGAGTGGCCGACCACCCAAATAGCCAAATTGTCTTCAAACCAACCTGAAGAGGGGGAAAAAGGGGGGTAAAATTGATTACTAATCAGTTTCATTAATTGCATTCACCTAAAGGATCTGCCAAAAAGAAAAACTTTTAGTTCTCGATATTGCAGAAGTTACGGCCTAGCCGATCTGCACAATGCTTCTAGCCAATTTGAAGCGAACATAAACACACAATGGGGAAATTCAAATTAAGTTAAAAAAAAAAATTAAACAGGGGGGGGGGGGGGGGCTATAAAATGGGAAACACATGTAATAACTCAGCTGGCGGTGAAAGCGTAAAAACCTGCTGAGGGACTTTGATTAGAACTGATCAGCCGAATTGTAGATTAGAATTCAGTCCGTCAAGTCAGGCAAAAATTCGCAAAAGAACTCCAGACCCCCGCTGCCGGCTCATGCCAGCAACGGCGAGTAGCTAATCCCTGAGTAGGATAAAAAAGGGGGGACAAACAAACGCACAATACCATAACGCACTTAACTGTAACAACATGATTATACAAATGTAACTAACAAAACACCACGCACAATCCGACCTCTCATGCAACGGGGCGAATATATCGTCTGTAACTTGACGACTTCCATCGCCCCACTGCCTGGATTTCAGTCCTGGACAAACCCGCCGCCGCAGCCGACGTCGCAGCGCCTATGCGAAAGGAATGCGTCCCGAATTCAGCGGGTGGGAGGCCCAAGCTCGCCAAACAGCGACCCAGCATCCAACGAAATTGGTATTTCGTCACCGGCAGCCCGTCATAATGCAGCAGCCATGACCCCCTCCCAACTGGTCGCACCGCCACATATTGCACCGCCAACCCTACTGGGCAAACGCTCTCCTCAAGCACCGGAACCAAAGTGACCCATCGACCTCTCCCCACTTGGTCCGTCTTAGAGCGCCGCAATCTGCATAGCAAGGACCTCTCACCCACCACCACGTCCCCGACCAGCATGCGCGAATCTGTTCTTTTAGAAGGCGCTACCAATTCCGAAACCCTAAAGGCCCCGTGGTAAGCCATTGAGAACGCCAAACTGAACAATAGCGACTCAAACCTGGACGACGCGACTCGCCCAACCGCCGCGATGACAGCCGGCAACAAAGCCGCATCAATGGGCCGCCTCCTGTCAGGTGGCGTCGGCGCGACTCGCGCCCATCCTTTCATCGCCTTCCGCAGAACCTCGATTTTTGTCACGTCAGGGACGTCCCGAAGTTTGCTGAAAAACGAGACACCAGCCAAGTACCGGGATACCACCGCTCTGGACCTACCCGAAACATACAGCTGCCAAATAAAAGAAAGCATCATCCGATGCCTGCTCTTACCTTGTTGCTTACATCCTTGAACAAACTCCTCCCACTCGCTCCAAGCTTGTCCGTAAGCCCTGAGCGTGGCTGGCGCGACTGACCGCAACGCTAGACCCTCCAGTCCGGCCCGATCACCTGCCAAACATAACCGGGACAATGAAAACCATGTTCGTCGGCCTCGGGTGCCAACAACCAAAACCTTTCCCACTGCCCTCGCGACAAAGCGTCGGCAATTCCATTCTTCAGACCGGGCACATGCTGCGCGCGGAACCACAGGTTCCTACGTAGGCATGTCAATAGCAACTGCCCCAGCACCCGCAGAACCACCAGCGACTTTGCCCTCTGGTTATTAATCGCATGCACCACGCCCAGATTATCGCATCTAAACAAAATGCTGCGATGAGCCAGCCGATCGCCCCAGACCTCCAACGCCACCATAATGGGGAAAAGCTCCAGAAGCACCAGGTCCTTAGTTAAACCTTTGCGATGCCATTCAGCCGGCCACGAGGCCGCGCACCAAGATCCCTCCAGATAGCAACCGAATCCAGAGGCACCTGCTGCGTCGGTGAACAGCTGCAACCGCTCGCTGTCCACCGCTGGCGCCTGCCATATACACACCCCGTTGAAATCCTCCAAGAACGAGGCCCATATGGCCAAATCCCTTTTTATTTCGGAGGACAAACGCACGAAATGGTGTGGTCTGGCACACCCCGCCGTCGCCCTTTCTAGCTTCCGGCAGAAAACCCTGCCCATCGGTATTACCCGACAAGCAAAGTTCAACATGCAAGGACTGCGCCTGCCACAGCGTGACTTTACGCGACCCCTTGAACCGGCAAATAGTGTCGCGGAGCTTCCAAACCTTGTCCCGAGGCAGTCGACACTCTCCCGCCACAGTGTCAATTTCAATCCCCAAAAATGAAAAACAGGAGGCCGGACCCTCTGTTTTATCCACGGCCACGGGAACGCCGAAGTGGTAAAACAGAGCTTGGATGCTAAAAAGCAAGTCGCCGCAGCGTGGAGAATTTGCCGGACCCGCACACATGAAGTCATCGAGGTAATGGGCGACCCCGTGACCCCCTGACGAAGACTCCATGCACCAATGTAGAAACGTGCTAAAACGCTCGAAAAATGAGCATGAAGCGGAACATCCCATCGGCAAACATTTGTCGATGAAATACTCTGCCCCAATCCGGAAACCCATAAAACGGAATGAGTCCGGATGCAACGGCAACAACCGAAAAGCGGACTCAACATCAATCTTAGCCATGAGAGCCCCAGTCCCGTAGCTGCGGACCATCTCTAACGCTTCGTAAAACGACTGATATACCACCGAGCAATGTGCCGGCGGTATTGCGTCATTGACCGACGCCCTCGACGGGTAAGAAAGATGCTGAATGAGCCGGAAAGTGCCTGGAGTCTTCTTAGGAACCACCCCGACCGGAGAGATGACCAAGTCATCCACCGGGGGTGATATAAACTAGAGATGAGCGCCTGAAATTTTTCGGGTTTTGTGTTTTGGTTTTGGGTTCGGTTCCGCGGCCGTGTTTTGGGTTCGACCGCGTTTTGGCAAAACCTCACCGAATTTTTTTTGTCGGATTCGGGTGTGTTTTGGATTCGGGTGTTTTTTTAAAAAAACACTAAAAAACAGCTTAAATCATAGAATTTGGGGGTCATTTTGATCCCATATTATTATTAACCTCAAAAACCATAATTTCCACTCATTTTCAGTCTATTCTGAATACCTCACACCTCACAATATTATTTTTAGTCCTAAAATTTGCACCAAGGTCGCTGGATGACTAAGCTAAGCGACACTAGTGGCCGACACAAACACCTGGCCCATCTAGGAGTGGCACTGCAGTGTCACGCAGGATGCCCCTTCCAAAAAACCCTCCCCAATCAGTACATGACGCAAAGAAAAAAAGAGGCGCAATGAGGTAGCTGACTGTGTGAGTAAGATAAGCGACCCTAGTGGCCGACACAAACACCGGGCCCATTTAGGAGTGGCACTGCAGTGTCACGCAGGATGTCCCTTCCAAAAAACCCTCCCCAATCAGCACATGACGCAAAGAAAAAAAGAGGCGCAATGAGGTAGCTGACTGTGTGAGTAAGATTAGCGACCCTAGTGGCCGACACAAACACCGGGCCCATTTAGGAGTGGCACTGCAGTGTCACGCAGGATGTCCCTTCCAAAAAACCCTCCCCAATCAGCATATGACGCAAAGAAAAAAAGAGGCGCAATGAGGTAGCTGACTGTGTGAGTAAGATTAGCGACCCTAGTGGCCGACACAAACACCGGGCCCATTTAGGAGTGGCACTGCAGTGTCACGCAGGATGTCCCTTCCAAAAAACCCTCCCCAATCAGCACATGACGCAAAGAAAAAAAGAGGCGCAATGAGGTAGCTGACTGTGTGAGTAAGATTAGCGACCCTAGTGGCCGACACAAACACCGGGCCCATTTAGGAGTGGCACTGCAGTGTCACGCAGGATGTCCCTTCCAAAAAACCCTCCCCAATCAGCACATGACGCAAAGAAAAAAAGAGGCGCAATGAGGTAGCTGACTGTGTGAGTAAGATTAGCGACCCTAGTGGCCGACACAAACACCGGGCCCATTTAGGAGTGGCACTGCAGTGTCACGCAGGATGTCCCTTCCAAAAAACCCTCCCCAAACAGCACATGACGCAAAGAAAAATAAAAGAAAAAAGAGGTGCAAGATGGAATTGTCCTTGGGCCCTCCCACCCACCCTTATGTTGTATAAACAAAACAGGACATGCACACTTTAACCAACCCATCATTTCAGTGACAGGGTCTGCCACACGACTGTGACTGATATGACGGGTTGGTTTGGACCCCCCCCAAAAAAGAAGCAATTAATCTCTCCTTGCACAAACTGGCTCTACAGAGGCAAGATGTCCACCTCATCATCACCCTCCGATATATCACCGTGTACATCCCCCTCCTCACAGATTATCAATTCGTCCCCACTGGAATCCACCATCTCAGCTCCCTGTGTACTTTGTGGAGGCAATTGCTGCTGGTCAATGTCTCCGCGGAGGAATTGATTATAATTCATTTTAATGAACATCATCTTCTCCACATTTTCTGGATGTAACCTCGTACGCCGATTGCTGACAAGGTGAGCGGCGGCACTAAACACTCTTTCGGAGTACACACTTGTGGGAGGGCAACTTAGGTAGAATAAAGCCAGTTTGTGCAATGGCCTCCAAATTGCCTCTTTTTCCTGCCAGTATAAGTATGGACTGTGTGACGTGCCTACTTGGATGCGGTCACTCATATAATCCTCCACCATTCTTTCAATGGTGAGAGAATCATATGCAGTGACAGTAGACGACATGTCCGTAATCGTTGTCAGGTCCTTCAGTCCGGACCAGATGTCAGCATCAGCAGTCGCTCCAGACTGCCCTGCATCACCGCCAGCGGGTGGGCTCGGAATTCTGAGCCTTTTCCTCGCACCCCCAGTTGCGGGAGAATGTGAAGGAGGAGATGTTGACAGGTCGCGTTCCGCTTGACTTGACAATTTTCTCACCAGCAGGTCTTTCAACCCCAGCAGACTTGTGTCTGCCGGAAAGAGAGATCCAAGGTAGGCTTTAAATCTAGGATCGAGCACGGTGGCCAAAATGTAGTGCTCTGATTTCAACAGATTGACCACCCGTGAATCCTTGTTAAGCGAATTAAGGGCTCCATCCACAAGTCCCACATGCCTAGCGGAATCGCTCCGTGTTAGCTCCTCCTTCAATGTCTCCAGCTTCTTCTGCAAAAGCCTGATGAGGGGAATGACCTGACTCAGGCTGGCAGTGTCTGAACTGACTTCACGTGTGGCAAGTTCAAAGGGCATCAGAACCTTGCACAACGTTGAAATCATTCTCCACTGCGCTTGAGACAGGTGCATTCCACCTCCTATATCGTGCTCAATTGTATAGGCTTGAATGGCCTTTTGCTGCTCCTCCAACCTCTGAAGCATATAGAGGGTTGAATTCCACCTCGTTACCACTTCTTGCTTCAGATGATGGCAGGGCAGGTTCAGTAGTTTTTGGTGGTGCTCCAGTCTTCTGTACGTGGTGCCTGTACGCCGAAAGTGTCCCGCAATTTTTCTGGCCACCGACAGCATCTCTTGCACGCCCCTGTCGTTTTTTAAATAATTCTGCACCACCAAATTCAAGGTATGTGCAAAACATGGGACGTGCTGGAATTTGCCCATATTTAATGCACACACAATATTGCTGGCGTTGTCCGATGCCACAAATCCACAGGAGAGTCCAATTGGGGTAAGCCATTCCGCGATGATCTTCCTCAGTTGCCGTAAGAGGTTTTCAGCTGTGTGCGTATTCTGGAAACCGGTGATACAAAGCGTAGCCTGCCTAGGAAAGAGTTGGCGTTTGCGAGATGCTGCTACTGGTGCCGCCGCTGCTGTTCTTGCGGCGGGAGTCCATACATCTACCCAGTGGGCTGTCACAGTCATATAGTCCTGACCCTGCCCTGCTCCACTTGTCCACATGTCCGTGGTTAAGTGGACATTGGGTACAACTGCATTTTTTTAGGACACTGGTGAGTCTTTTTCTGACGTCCGTGTACATTCTCGGTATCGCCTGCCTAGAGAAGTGGAACCTAGATGGTATTTGGTAACGGGGGCACACTGCCTCAATAAATTGTCTAGTTCCCTGTGAACTAACGGCGGATACCGGACGCACGTCTAACACCAACATAGTTGTCAAGGCCTCAGTTATCCGCTTTGCAGCAGGATGACTGCTGTGATATTTCATCTTCCTCGCAAAGGACTGTTGAACAGTCAATTGCTTACTGGAAGTAGTACAAGTGGGCTTACGACTTCCCCTCTGGGATGACCATCGACTCCCAGCAGCAACAACAGCAGCGCCAGCAGCAGTAGGCGTTACACGCAAGGATGCATCGGAGGAATCCCAGGCAGGAGAGGACTCGTCAGAATTGCCAGTGACATTGCCTGCAGGACTATTGGCATTCCTGGGGAAGGAGGAAATTGACACTGAGGGAGTTGGTGGGGTGGTTTGCGTGAGCTTGGTTACAAGAGGAAGGGATTTACTGGTCAGTGGACTGCTTCCGCTGTCACCCAAAGTTTTTGAACTTGTCACTGACTTATTATGAATGCGCTGCAGGTGACGTATAAGGGAGGATGTTCCGAGGTGGTTAACGTCCTTACCCCTACTTATTACAGCTTGACAAAGGGAACACACGGCTTGACACCTGTTGTCCGCATTTCTGTTGAAATAGTTCCACACCGAAGAGCTGATTTTTTTGGTATTTTCACCAGCCATGTCAACGGCCATATTCCTCCCACGGACAACAGGTGTCTCCCCGGGTGCCTGACTTAAACAAACCACCTCACCATCAGAATCCTCCTGGTCAATTTCCTCCCCAGCGCCAGCAACACCCATATCCTCCTCATCCTGGTGTACTTCAACACTGACATCTTCAATCTGACTATCAGGAACTGGACTGCGGGTGCTCCTTCCAGCACTTGCAGGGGGCGTGCAAATGGTGGAAGGCGCATGCTCTTCACGTCCAGTGTTGGGAAGGTCAGGCATCGCAACCGACACAATTGGACTCTCCTTGTGGATTTGGGATTTCGAAGAACGCACAGTTCTTTGCGGTGCTACTGCTTTTGCCAGCTTGAGTCTTTTCATTTTTCTAGCGAGAGGCTGAGTGCCTCCATCCTCATGTGAAGCTGAACCACTAGCCATGAACATAGGCCAGGGCCTCAGCCGTTCCTTGCCACTCCGTGTGGTAAATGGCATATTGGCAAGTTTACGCTTCTCCTCCGACAATTTTATTTTAGGTTTTGGAGTCCTTTTTTTACTGATATTTGGTGTTTTGGATTTGACATGCTCTGTACTATGACATTGGGCATCGGCCTTGGCAGACGACGTTGCTGGCATTTCATCGTCTCGGCCATGACTAGTGGCAGCAGCTTCAGCACGAGGTGGAAGTGGATCTTGATCTTTCCCTAATTTTGGAACCTCAACATTTTTGTTCTCCATATTTTAATAGGCACAACTAAAAGGCACCTCAGGTAAACAATGGAGATGGATGGATACTAGTATACAATTATGGACGGACTGCCGAGTGCCGACACAGAGGTAGCTACAGCCGTGAACTACCGTACTGTGTCTGCTGCTAATATAGACTGGTTGATAAAGAGATGTCGTAGTATGTATGTATGTATGAAGAAGAAAGAAAAAAAAACCACGGTTAGGTGGTATACAATTATGGACGGACTGCCGAGTGCCGACACAGAGGTAGCCACAGCCGTGAACTACCGTACTGTACTGTGTCTGCTGCTAATATAGACTGGTTGATAAAGAGATGTCGTAGTATGTATGTATGAAGAAGAAAGAAAAAAAACCACGGGTAGGTGGTATACAATTATGGACGGACTGCCGAGTGCCGACACAGAGGTAGCCACAGCCGTGAACTACCGTACTGTACTGTGTCTGCTGCTAATATAGACTGGTTGATAAAGAGATGTAGTAGTATGTATGTATAAAGAAGAAAGAAAAAAAAACCACGGGTAGGTGGTATACAATTATGGACGGACTGCCGAGTGCCTACACAGAGGTAGCCACAGCCGTGAACTACCGTACTGTACTGTGTCTGCTGCTAATATAGACTGGTTGATAAAGAGATGTCGTAGTATGTATGTATAAAGAAGAAAGAAAAAAAAACCACGGTTAGGTGGTATACAATTATGGACGGACTGCCGAGTGCCGACACAGAGGTAGCCACAGCCGTGAACTACCGTACTGTACTGTGTCTGCTGCTAATATAGACTGGTTGATAAAGAGATGTAGTAGTATGTATGTATAAAGAAGAAAGAAAAAAAAACCACGGGTAGGTGGTATACAATTATGGATGGACTGCCGAGTGCCGACACAGAGGTAGCTACAGCCGTGAACTACCGTACTGTGTCTGCTGCGACTGGATGATAAATAATGATATAAAAAATATATATATATCACTACTGCAGCCGGACAGGTATATATATTATATAATGACGGACCTGCTGGACACTGTCTGTCAGCAGAATGTGTTTTTTATAGAATAAAAAAAAAAACACCACACAAGTGAAGTCACACGACGAGTGTTTAACTTTTTCAGGCAATCACAATATAGTATACTACTAACTATACTGGTGGTCAGTGTGGTCAGGTCACTGGTCAGTCACACTGGCAGTGGCACTCCTGCAGCAAAAGTGTGCACTGTTTAATTTTAATATAATATGTACTCCTGGCTCCTGCTATAACCTATAACTGGCACTGCAGTGCTCCCCAGTCTCCCCCACAATTATAAGCTGTGTGAGCTGAGCACAGTCAGATATATAATATATACATAGATGATGCAGCACACTGGGCTGAGCAGTGCACACAGATATGGTATGTGACTGTCTTGTACTCCTGGCTCCTGCTATAACCTATAACTGGCACTGCAGTGCTCCCCAGTCTCCCCCACAATTATAAGCTGTGTGAGCTGAGCACAGTCAGATATATAATATATACATAGATGATGCAGGCATGCAGCACACTGGGCTGAGCAGTGCACACAGATATGGTATGTGACTGAGTCACTGTGTGTACCGTTTTTTTCAGGCAGAGAACGGATATATTAAATAAAACAACTGCACTGCTGGTGGTCACTGTGGTCAGTCACTAAACTCTGCACTCTCTTCTACAGTATCAGCCTCAGGTCAATCTCTCTCTCTCTCCTAATCTAAATGGAGAGGACGCCAGCCACGTCCTCTCCCTATCAATCTCAATGCACGTGTGAAAATGGCGGCGACGCGCGGCTCCTTATATAGAATCCGAGTCTCGCGAGAATCCGACAGCGTCATGATGACGTTCGGGCGCGCTCGGGTTAACCGAGCAAGGCGGGAAGATCCGAGTCGCTCGGACCCGTGAAAAAAAACATGAAGTTCGTGCGGGTTCGGATTCAGAGAAACCGAACCCGCTCATCTCTAATATAAACGGTCCCTCCATCCTGCCCAACCTGACCTCTTTATCCACTTTCTCCCGTAGCACTAACGGCAAGGCTCGGGCAGATTGGAGGTTCCGCTGTGCCCGCACGGACACCTCGCTCGCAACAGGCAAGCGAAACCCAAACTGAAAAACGGAAAACAAAAATTTTGCATCCTCCCTATTCGGATACAAGTCCAACCACCGGCCCATAGTCTCCAATTTAATTAGTGTTGGAGCTCTGCAGAGTGTCGAAAACGAAAACGACACTGCTTGCCGAAGGAACATGTCGCGCTGTTAAACGCGAAACATTTTCCTCTTGTGGCGGCACGCCCCCCTGCCCGGACGGCCGACCCACCTGCTTTGGCCAGTCCACCGTCCGCGCCGGACCCCTGGGCGGACGACGCTGCGCGGCGCCCGTCCGCCCCCGGTTTCCGGGGTTCCTCGGCCTGCTGCGAGGTCCGAGTTACCTTGAGCCAGACCTCAACATCCTTGAACCCAAAGTCCATGACCCGCAACCCGTCCTGCTTTTCCCTAAATTCCTGGTCATACCGACGCCACTCAGAGCCCGAGGATGTGCGCTGCATGTCGTGTACGAGATGCAGGTACCGGATTACATTCATGTGCTCTTCCGGCCTGTCCTCCAGGTAGCACGCCGCAAATACCCAGAACCCGGCCAGCCAATTATCGAAGGTCCGGAATGCCTCAGCCCCGATGCCCTTCTTCGCGGCCGCCGCCTTATAATCCTTCTTCGTGGCCTTCGTCAATACAAACACATCCACGAAGTCACCCCTGCGAATCTTCTTGCGGCAGCTATCCCGCAGCCCTCGCATTACGGCAGTGTAGTCGCAGCGAACGACCCCGGGCAAATCGCTGCGCTTCTTGGCCCTATGAGCTTCCTCGCTAAGCCGCTTGCGCCTCTTCCGCCTCTTCTGCTGGCCTGCCGCCCGCTTGGCGAATTTCGCCGCCCTCTTCTTCGCCCTAGTAGTGCTACTTACTTCGGACGCCTGCGACGACAGAGAAGATGAAGAGGAGGAAGAAGAAGAACTACGAGAACTAGAGCTCGTGGGGGAACCCGATATCGACTGCACCACCTCACCTGATGCCGTCGACCGCCCCGACATGGAATCCTCTGGCGTGTCCACCTCGACGTCTTCCTCCATGGATTCTGCCATCTCTAATTCCTCGTGGTCCCCTATAAAAGATAAAGAAGAGGGGGACCCGGCCCGTACTCGCGGCGCATGCCGAGCCCTACGTGGGGGGGCGCTGCGGCCGTGCGCCCCTGCCCGTCCTGTCCCGGACCTAGTTCCAATTCCGCGGCGGCCGCTCCAAGCTCCCGGCAGGCGCGCGCTACCCGCTGCGCCGCTGAGGCCCTCCGCCTGCCGGACCCGCCTGCCCCCGCAGGCGCGCCGTAACTTGCCGCAGCCCTCGGGGAGGCCACCGCGGCTAGCGGCCCCAACGCCTCCACCACTGTGGCCAGGGCCGACGCCAGCGCACCGGAAGGGTCCCGACCGCCGTGAAACCCGGCAACGGACCCCGAAGGACCACCCACCAGTTCCTGGGCGCGATCCCGCGCCCGCAGTCTGACAGTCGTGACCCGGGCACCCGACGCCCGTTGCCCCAGCGTGGAAGCGGGGGCACCCCTGTTGGAGCCCTCACTTTCCCCCTCCGAGTATGCCTCCTCCCCTTGCGGATCAGAACTATCCCCCGTTCCTGGGGAGGACCCGCCGCCATGCCAAGCAGCGCGTGCCGCGGCCCTGCGGCCACTAATCCATTCCCTGTCCCCCCTCCTCCCTCGAAAGCCGCTGTATCCCGGCTCCGGTGGAGTGTTTCGGGGAGACAGGGAAAACCGCTGCGCATCCCACGATGGGCACGCGCGCATCCCGTGCGCGCGCCTTATCACCACTCTCTGCCGTGTCCCTATTTGCACGCCCTGCCCTCTCTTGCCCAGCGCTGTCCCTTGAGAGACTCTGCTGAATCCCCCTGCTTCTCCCCCCCCCCCGGCCCCTGCCGGACTCCGGCTGCCGGGGAGTTATCAGTGGGGACAGAGGTGCTGGCGGCGCCGCTGCGCGCACCCGTGCGCGGCTGGCGCCACCTGTGGCGAGCGTGAGCGCGCGCGCACCTCGTGAGCGCGCGCGCACCTCGTGCGCGCGTCCCACTGCTTCCCGCCACAGAGTTCCCTGCCGCCGCACCAGTCCCAGCCGCCGCGCGAGGCTCCGTGACAGGCCCCGCGCGGCGAACAAATGACCCCCGTCCGGCCCTCCCCCCCCGCCCGGCACTTCCACCCGGTCGCTGCAAGGGGGAAGCAATAGAGGCCGGGTCAGGACGCACCGCCTGGCGCCCTCCGCACTCGTGGAGGCCCCGGGGGACGGAGCCCCTTCCCCCAGGCCTACCACCCTTCCCCCGGCCCAGCTCCACCGCCAGAAGCGCGGTACCGAGCTGGAGGCCCGGCGGAACGTTGAGGGCGGGAAGCCATGATTGAATGCAGGGGAGTTATAAACAGGAAGAAGGGACAAAGTGTATTTGTAAAACACACTCACAATTTATGTGGGAAAATTCCTGCACTGCAGCACTCACCCACTCAAGGCAAATCACCACAAGAGAGAACTAAAATGGCCTCACCTTCCCTATATACATTAAACCCTCCCCTTCAAACAGGCTGTACTTTCCTCACAGCTAGGTCCACCCCTCACCAGATGTTTAACTCTTTCCTTTCCTATGCAGTCAATTCTCTCTCCTTCTCATGCAGGTTTAGGCACTTCAGTACCTGCTAGTTGGGATTACAGTGACGATTTAAGAAATATTTCTGTACATGACCTTAAACACCTACAATGGAAACAGGAACTCTGAATTATGGGAAAGGGAATTTATTGAAATAAACTATATTTTACAACTTTAAATATATAAACAAAACAAACATATCAAGAGAGGAGAGAGAGAGAGGGAGTGAGCAACGAGCAAAAAGTTAGATTTACTTTTAAGATGATTTGGATATGGAAAGGGTTAATACAGAATCATTGGTGTTAACATATGAAGATATTATTTAAGTGATATACTAATACATAATGTGCCACTATATATTGCCTTTGAAGTCATATAAGACATGGAGACCCCATGGTTACTTTCTGTGTTCTGCTACTGACTACTTTTCATTATTTTCTGCAGTTGTAAGAAATGGAGGTCAAAGGCTGACCCAGAGGAAGACATCGAAGCCAACTTTGTCACAGACCCAGGTAACATTACCTAGAGTAATACATAAATGTACTGACCACAGGACAAACAAAATCAACTCTATTCTTAGTCATGTTGTTGAAGCATAGAATGCAAAACCCTTTAGGCAGAGATGTATCAAGCCTTGGAGAGAGATAAATTGGAGAGAGTTAAAGTTCCTTCCAACCAATCAGCTTCTTATAGGATATACTAGAAAAATGACAGCTAGAAGCTGATAGGTTGGTACTTTACCTCTCTCCACTTTATCTATCTCTAATATTTTACAATTATCCCCCTTAATGTTTTACTCTTGCTATTGTTTTGTATGTAAATGTATTTAGGCAGCTGTATAAAAGGGCGCCAGTCACTGGAGGGCGCCACATGCTGATGCTGAATCTGTTTTAAAAAAAATTGACATTGTTCTAGGCTAGCCACCACTGTCAGTCACCTCACCACAGGCAGTGCACTTGTCACTGCCAGTGCTTGGCATCCTCTCAATGCTGTGTTTGTTGTGCGCTGGCAGCACTGCTTGTTTACAAGTCAATCACCCTTTGGACTCAGAGCCTGGCCCTGGCCTACTCTCTCACTCCCTTATCTCCTCCTCTTCCTTTAAGAGGTAACCAGCAGGGCTGCCAGGGACTGAGAAGAGTAGGCTTCACTAGTAAGTTGTCTGGTATGCAGTGGTGGATTTTACCCCAGGTAAAATCTGCCACCCAGCTTAGTGTTATTGAACAAGATGCAGTCCATGAGACTGCATTGGCTTTACTGTGACTAGCAGTCATTTCCTATTGGGAGTTCTACCTGTCAGTCACAGACACACAAGGCAGTCCCATTGGTTGGTGTTTCCTCTCTCTGGGACTGTCAGACTGGGCTGTGATAAGCAGTGAGCTGGCTTCTTATAGGAAGCCAATCCCTGCCTGTGGCACAGCCTAATCTGATCTGGCTTCTATGGGCTTCAGGTGATGCAGTCCATAGGAGCTGGGGGTTTATGCATGTGCAATCGCACCATGGCGTCATTGAAAGCTAGTGTGGTGTGGCAAGTTAGACAGCACGGCAGCAAGCTTTGGTGTACTGTACAGTAGACTAATGTGTAGCTATTTTTCTACAAATGCATAAGAGCACTATATCAGCAGAGGGTCTGCTGATGTATGCTGGAGTGTGCAGAACATAGAATGATGATGATAATAATAATAATAATAATAATAATAATAATAATAGTAATGATAATAAACATAGGTACATTTTAAAACTAATCAATACTGTACCAGGCAGCTTTACCGGTGATGGTGGTGGGTGGGTAGGTATTGTCTAGCTTTGTCTAGGGCACCTGGAAACCTTGCATCGGCCCTGTATACAATTATCTGGCCTATTCTTCTGACATGTACTGTATAGTTACATGACTGATCTGAAAACATCGATCAGTCAGACATGCCAGACCATTCAGCATGTACGTCCGATGCAACATTTTGAAGTGTCAAGTCAGCCGCATCGGTCAGTGTATGCACTGCCGCAGCTGACATTTTCCCTATTCCTTCTCAGCGGAGGAACAGGGAACGGTCTTTTCCCCAGGGGAGGAATGCAGATATCCTGTGGCAATAGACTGTGAGATATCATATAGCTAGGTCGGACTGGCCCTTAGGAGTACATGGAAAACCCCCGGAGGGCCCTACTGCCTGATGCCCACCTCCTCTTCCCTTTGTGCTATTATACGCTTATGTTGTTATATTTCCCTGCTCTGTGTCATGATATCACACCATTCTACTGGGTTTTGGTTCAGTGTATATAAGATGAGTTTTAAAAGACAGTATAAAATACAATGTTTTTGTAGCTCTTCATAGGGAATTATAGGAAAATTAGCAGCAAAAATCTGCAACTGTGGATCCCCCTGGCCGATTGTGAATAATGATATGGATTTGTGGGGTTTGTAAATTTAGATAGAGTTCTATATGATTTATCAAGGCACAGGTGTAACCATCTCCAGCGATTGCTTCCTCTATAAATTACTATTTTTCTTTTTTGCCTGTTTTGATAATTAGACCCCTTAATAACTAACTAATAAGTGTGGGCTGTGTATGACCTGTTACTAACTGTTTCTTTTTACATTTTAATAGATAATGAAGAACTAAGGCGTCTGGTAATAGAGATGACACCAGTCTATGGGATAAAGAGCATTCTTAAAAAAAAAGAAGAGGATAACAACAACGCCAAATTTAAATCCCAAAAGAAAGTTCATTTTAAGGATTATCTTGAATCCATTAAGAAGGCAGAAAAAGACCAAAAAGCCAAAAAGATAAGAAAAATAAAATATAAACAAGCAGGCAAATAAAAACATTGAGAAAATGATACAACCGGGGGCATGGCTTGGACACCATCTGGAAGGAAGCAGGCAGGTTAGCTGCTCCTGAGGCGTACCTGGACGCTTGCCATGCCTGGACTCAAGGACCAGCTGCGGGACACACTGAGACTGTGTTGCAACAAGGCATCGGACCTGCTTGCCTGCCGAGCTGCCGGACACCTTCTCGGTTGTGGGTGCCCAATACAACGGCCAATGCAGAGGACCATGACCAACAACGCCCCCCCCCCCCCCCTCCCCCCCATGTGCTCCAGAGAGGGCCTAGAGGTGGTGGTATTGTGAGACCGGAGCTGGACATTGGAACAGGGCCTAAGGCAGTGGCAGAGAGCAAAGCTGATCTGAAGGAGGGGATTCCCCATATAGGCCAGTCTATAAGGAGAAGCGGAGGCCAGACGGGGAGAGAATCACCTTCCTGCTGCCCACTAACTTCAGGCAGTCAGTGAACTTTACCCCACTGTGTATCAATAACATACAAGTACTGTACTGTGAATTTGCAGGCCGTTCTTCACTGCATATTTATAACATGTACATACTGTGACCACAATGAATGATTTCCGAAATAAAGGGTCACGTAAATATATACTATTATACTGTATTTTTTGTACAACTTGAGTGTGTTCAGCAATATGATAACGACTATCAATCGAGAGAAAAACAGCACCAAGCAAATACTAGCGCTGCAGCTGCTGCCACCAGTCATGACAATGCTAGCTCTTCAATTCCATCTACTGAAGCTGCTGCGCAAAGGCATAGAGGGTTTAATTCAGGGCATCTGAAAAAAAAAAAAAAATATATATATATATATATATATATATATATAGTGGCATTGCCGGTGCTGCACTCAAAGCATACTTTCAATAAAAGGCACAAAGGTGGAAGATTAACATATAGATAGATAGATAGATAGATAGATAGATAGATAGATAGATAGATAGATAGATAGATAGATAGATAGATAGAGATAATAGATAGATAGATAGATAGATAGATAGATAGATAGATAGATAGATAGATAGATAGATAGATAGATAGATAGATAGATAGATAGATATAGATATAGATATAGGGATACCAGATAGGGGTTCTAAGCGACCTAAGGTGTTTCTATATGACCAAATAAATTATGTCAATATATTAAATATATATATAAAAATTCGTTTATATAAAAAATTATATATTTTTTATTCTTGTTTCACAACACTATAAAGTATAATAAAAAATACAAAATACAGTACCAATAAGTATAATACAATAAAAAATACAGTTTCTCTAAGAGATGACTGTTTTTTAAAAAAAAGGGGAAATGGATATGAGAAAAAAATCTCAAGTAAAGTGCAAATAGTCTGTGCAAAATAAGAGAAAAGTTTTTTTAAAGGTCTTAACTGATGTAGCAGGAGGTCTCTGGGTAAAGGTCCAACGCGTTTCGTCTCTTGGACTTCTTCATGGGGTAAGTCAGATATATCTAGATATAGATATATATATACATATATTTATATTACAGTAGTAAATAAAAAACACATTTAATAAAGGGGAAAGGTTAGTGCAGAAAAACATAAAATTGGCAACATGCCATTCACCACACGCAGTGGCAAGGAAAGAGTCAGGCCTTGGCCTTTATTTATAAGTGGTAGTTCTGCAACTGTCAGTGAGGCATCTTCTTCTGCTTCTCATGACGACACAAGACCTTTTCACTCAGAATCTAGAAGAGGTGCAAAAAATAAATATAAAAACCACTAAGGCAGTAGAACAAACTGGGTGTTCAGAACCAACACACATCCCTGAGGAGAGTCTAGGGGTGTCCACATTAGATATGTGTGTGTCTGACATTTCTCACACATTTCTGTCCTTATAGAGAAGCCTCTTTTGCATCCTTCCACCATTTCTGTACCATCTGCACAAGTGGGGAGCAGTACAAGTAAAGATGGTGAGGACAAAATAGAAATTGAGGATGCTTAAGTGGAACAGGATGATGGGTACTGTATATGTGTGTACTGCCACTATCTGACACTGGAGATGAGGATGTTGGTGATTTTTTTTTCAACTACAAGTGACTGCAGTTCTTGACCATAAAGATCACCTCTTGGGTGTTGAATTATTTTTGCCCAAATCCTGACAACTGTGGTCATTCCGAGTTGATCGCTAGCTGCATTCATCGCTGTGCAGCGATGAGGCAAAAAAAGGCACTTCTGTGCATGCGTATGCGGCGCAATGCGCGCGCGCAAAGTACTATTACAACGAACGATGTAGTTTCACACAAGATCTAGCGAAGCTTTTCAGTCGCACTGCTAGCCACAGAGTGATTGACATGAAGTGGGCATTTCTGGGTATCAACTGACCGTTTTCAGGGAGTGTTCGGAAAAACGCAGGTGTGCCACGAAAAACGCAGGCGTGGCTGGCCGAACGCAGGGCGTGTTTGTGACGTCAAAACAGGAACTGAACAGTCTGAAGTGAACGCAAGCGCTGAGTAGGTATTGAGCTACTCTAAAACTTCACAAAACATTTTTGCCGCCACTCTGCGATCCTTTCGTTCGCACTTCTGCTAAGCTAAAATACACTTCCAGTGGGAGGCGGCATAGCGTTTGCACGGCTGCTAAAAACAGCTAGCGAGCGAACAACTCTGAATGACCACCAACATTTGTTAAGGCATCTGCTCCATTTGTGAGGCCAAAGTTAGTAGAGGTAGGGACGTTAGCCATCTAGGCACCTCCTCCATGTTATGTCATTTGTGGCGAGTTCATGAAATGTATTTTACAAGATTAAACTGTAGTTAACACCTTCCTCAATCTCCTCATTAGTGGTCGGAAGAAAGCCCTTCCAAATAATTGTTTTGTAGGGGCCCAAACAAACCAAGGACTTCAGCCACAAAAGTGTCAGGCCCTGTCACTGAAGTGTTTGGTTAAACTGTGCATGTCCTTTTTAATATCAAACATAAAAGTGGGTAGGAGGGCTCAAGGACAATTCCATCTTGTACCACTTGTTTTAGTTTCATTATTGGCTGCATTTTTGGCGGACATTGGAGACTGACTCATTTTTTTTTTCCTTGCTAGGCCTCACAGATAACAGTTCATTCACATCAGTCTCTGCACCTCATGGACCATACAGTTGCCAATGCCTACCACAATCTGAATAAATAAATCTTTTTTTTATTCTTCTTTTATTGCTGACATAATAAATATAAATGGGGTGATTTGTCTCTGTGAGTTGTCATTTGTGGAAGTAAAAAAAGAATTGCTCGTTTTCATTGTACAACTTGTGTATGTTGAGTTCACCGATACGGATAACGTGGACCATACAATTGCCTACCATAATCAATTAATCTATCAATCTTTTTATAATTCTTCTTTTATAGTAGTTTTAGGCTGCACCTCATAGAGAATATGGACCATACAGTTGCCACCCCAATCAATCAATCAATCAATCAATCATTTTTTTATTCTTCTTTTATTGTGTTTTTGTCGCTTGGCCTAACCTCACTGTCACTTAGCTTACTCAGCCGGCTAGCTAGCTCAGTGCAGCCTTTTGGCATAAACTGAATGAAAACAATATCATGAGGTGGATAAAATTAAGTGGACATGACTGAATTTAATGTTTATTGAGGCTAATAATACCCTAGGAACAAACAAATGGCCACATTATATGATTTTAGATTTTTTTATCAATTTTAAAAAAAAAGTACAAAACCAAAGGGAGGCAATCAATTTTTCAGCTGTCAGGATACTGATGATCAGGATACCGATGCTGAAATCCCAACAACTGGTGAAATGTCGGCGGTCGGAATCCCCACTCGAGGGGGAATAGATTAGTGTGGTGACCAAAAGTCACCACCTGGCCCGAAGAGTGGCAAGCGCAGCGATTCCAGCATTGGTCTACTGACATATCATACTGATTCCAACCAAAACTAGTAACACGATTTTTGCAAAATCAAAACCGGGCGACGAATTAGAACCAAACCTAGCAAGAATGGGCCGAGGCACATCTCTACATATGATACTGTATTTGAGGACCTTACAGTTACTGACAGCCTGAACCTGAGAATTCCATCACTTAGTAAGCCTGTCAGTCTCAGTACATGTAATTCTCCATTATGATATAAATCAGAATAGTCAATGGACCCTGCATATGCATGGTCACTTCACCCTGATCCACCCAATATTGTCCCTTCCTGCGACACCCCACTTCCTCTCTTCTATGCTTACCACATGTTGCCAGGGCAAGGAAGCTGTCGGGGGAGGGCAAAGTTGCGTGCTTCTAGTGCATGCTTATGGCTCAGTGGGAGTATTTACAGGCCTAACAGGCCTACTCACTCTCATGATTTATCTTTGACACAAACACAGATGGAATGATCAATATATTATGAGATGGTAAAAGCTGATTTAGCCCCTGCACTTCAGATAATAAAATACATTAACAAGGTAAATGGTCATTATGTAGGCAGCACTGACACCAGGATGACTCGGTATAGTCTCTGTGCCTTATAGCACATAAACAGTTGCTCCCATTTTAAAACCATTTTAAGGGACACTTCGCTGCTGAGCTGCTGCATCTAAGTGCTCCATGGTACATACTGTCTCATGGCACCCTGGTACACTACAACTTTCAGGGATAGACTGGCCATCTGGCACTTCTGGCAAATGTCAGAAAGGCCTAAGGCCCGATGAGCCAATCTGGCCACACAGAGAGACGAGCTGGCCTCCCTGAGCTCTGCTCGGCACATGAAGACAGTGGCTGGCCGAGCAGCTCTACCTCCTATTGCCCATCATGTACTGAAGTGCTCCTTATGGTTTTTTTAACTACTGTAAATATTGATTTCTATAGCCAACACATATGGCTGGAAACACTAATAAGAATTACATCTGCAATACAGACAATGAGGATTGTTACGGTACAGTTGGTCAGTATTCATCAATACGGATATTTCCAGGGGCGTAGATTTCCAGGTATAAATCTGTACATCCTGGGACAGTCCCTGGAAATTAGAGCAGTTTGGAACTATGCACTTGAAGGCTAATTCAGATGTGGACCGAGTAGCTCTGTATGTAAATGCAACTGAAGGCATCTATTACATGTAGATGCCAGTCCTGAAAGTAGGCTGGTACTAGGTGGTATGATGTACCATTAAGAAATATGGTGCCGGTACACTGTACCACCAGCCCACCGCCAGCGCCACCCTGTGCCCCTCCAAAAATGGCCACTGCCTTGGAAGAGAAATATGCTAGAGGTACTATTTCACCTCTAGTGTCTGTCAGGAGAGCACAGCGCGCCCAGTGCTACTTGTAAGTGCGGATTCCGGGTGTGCTGGTGCACTGTGCACCTGCCCTTTAGCAAGGAGTATGTAACCCCCTTGGCAATGAGCAAGTAATCCCTGGACAACAAGCATGTAACCCCTGGGCAACGAGCATAGAAACATCTGGCAAGGAGTATAGAAACATCTGGCAAGGAGCATGTAACCCCTGTCAACAAGCATGTATCCACTGGCAATGAACATGTAACCCCTGGAAAGAAGCATGTATCCCCTGGCAACGAGCATTTAACCCCTGGCAATGAGCAAGAAACCCCTAGCAATAAGCATATAACACCTGGCAATGAGCAAGAAACCCCTGGCATCGAGCATGTAGGGCAGTAAGTCCTACTAGGGGCATTATGTGTGTAAGCAGCACTGCAGGGGGCATTGTGTGTGTAAGCAACACAAGTGGGGCATTATGCATGTAAGCTGCACTACAGGGGGCATTATGTGTGTAAGGGGCACTGCAGGGGGAATTATGTGTGTAAGCAACACTAGTGGGGCATTATGCGTGTAAGCAGCACTGCAGGGGACATTATGCGTGTAAGCTGCACTGCAGGGGGTATTATGCATGTAAGCGGCACTGCAGGGGGCATTATGCGTGTAAGCGGCAGTAAAATGCCATGGGGGGCGCAAAATTTATAATTACACCACTGCATTTATAGCGTTACCCGGATGTGCTGGGAACGCTGATGCTGGGGATCAGTACGAAATCCCGCTGGACGGGATCATGGCGGTCGGAATACCGACACCGGAATCCCGACCAGCACAATCCCGACAGGGGTGGCGAGCGGTAAGCAGCCCCTTGCAGGCTCGCTGCGCTCGCCACGCTGCAGGCACGGTGCCTCGCTATGCTCGGCACACTAATTTATTCTCCTTCTATGGGTGTCGTAGACACCCACGGAAGGGGAATATGTCGGGATTGTGCCGGTCCGGATTCCAGCGGGATCTTGAACGCATCCCTGATGCTGCTAGGAAGAGCATCCAGGTGCATGAAAGGTAGGGGTTATTCTGAACAAGCACTAGTATCCCCCCGCACACTGGATGACATGAACAGCAGGATTTGATAATTACAAGGTGGTAGACATTTCAGAGATCTCAGTTGCATACATTTGCAAAGGTATGGGAAACCCCCAGGCTGACTTCAAGGCATCTCTGAATACTGGGGGTTCCTAAAATTAAGTCTAAAGGTGGGTACACACTAAACAACATGCTCCATTTTTTTACTTTTTCATACTTTACGATCCACGTGGACCACAATTGGGAAAAGTAACCTTGCCCGAAGCATGGCGAGCGAAGCGCTGATTGGTGTTCCCGCTGAATTTACAAAGTAAAAGATACCAAAAAAAGTTTAAAAAAACTCATGTCGACCTTTTTCTATGTCAACCTTTTTCATGTCGACCTTCAGTCCATGTCGGCCTTTTTCAGGTGTCGACCTAGTTCATGTCAACCAAAAGTGGTCGATCTAGTGACTATCGACCTAGACAGTGTCGACCCAATGATCTACACCCGTGCTAGATACCAAGACCAATCTTAGTAAATCTCACAGATTAGCGGCCAGCATAGACACATATGGGGCTTGCTTTTCCAATCAGAAACAGGAGAGCACAGCAGATATCACTGATCTGATAAGAACTGCAAGGGTGTAGAGAGACAACAGTTCCCCCCAACCTCCTATGTACAAGTATGGGGGGCATAACTTCAGTGAATCCCGGAGCAGACGATGAAAGTCTCGGAGTGCAATCTAAGACTGAGAAGGCTCAATGTGATCAGTGTCTAGGGGAGGGTGGGACACTGATGTTACAATATATTGTGTAAAAACATAGTCGCTTGGATTCCCAGGAGCCCATATAGCTGTCCATTTCTCCTACACTGCTCAGTATTAACATAGAAAGTTAGAAACATAGAATCTGCTGTCAGATAAAAACCAAATGGCTCATTCAGTCTGCCCTACAGGGTTAAGGTATTTCGGTTAGGGTATTAGGGTTAAGACAGCGGTTCCCAAACATAGTCCTCAAGGCACCCTAACAGTCCAGGGTTTAAGTATATCCATGCTTGGCCACAGGTGACTTAATTACGATCTCAGTTAATTGAATTAACAATCTGTGCTTAGCAATGGATAGCTTTATAACTGGACCGCTAGGGTGCCTTGAGCACTGCATTTGGGTACCTCTGGGGTAAGTTATTAGGGTTAGTATATTCTTGGTTCAAACTCACAGCTTAGGCGCAAAATTTACTATAGTCTGATTTTCATTTAGAAAGGATTTTGGCATTCTATTTCCATTCTATTTCCTTTTGATTTTGATTGAACATATTTACTAAAGTTAAAATCGAATGGCAAATCGATTCTATCACCAAATTCAATTCAAATCCCACTAAAAATAGAATTTCTAAAAAACATTGATGTTTTCCCATAGTCCAATATAGAATCCCCTCATTTATTAAAGTTCGATTTGAAATCAAACTCTAAATCAAAATCGAACTTGAAATCCCCAAATGAATAGAATGAAGTTAGACATACAATTTGACCTTCTAAACACCATTCTATTGCTAGGAAATTGATTGTGATTACTTTTTAAGTACCCAAATGCATGTGAAGCAGTGTGGCTGTAGGAATAGTAGTTGTCCAAGTTTATGGTATGCTGTACACCTACCTGCAGTATGCAAATTACAACCTGATTGAGAGACCTCAGGAGCAATAATCAGAGCAACATCAGCAGTTTCATGAGTTGAATGCTGTACTTTGAATGCGGTATTTTAATACCAATGGGCATCATATCTAGTCCATGAATGTGCAATAGATAGCAGTGTAGCACAATATCTGGCACTTTTGTTGGGTAAAATAATGAAACTTAAATTCATGAGTATTGTAATTGGCTATCCTGGTTTGTGCCATGATGCCTACATCCTCAGCAAATCATCCCTGTCTGCAAAATTTGCAGTGAGTCAAATGCCAGAGGGATGGGTAAGTTACCTATACATATAGCCACCCAATCAATGACAGAATGTACCTTTGGTCTATTAAAAATAGATAATTGAGGTATATTATTATATGATTTGGCAAAAGTGTTCCATATTGTGGTCTGCTGCCATCTTTTACATAATCATGCATTACATAAACCATTCCCCCCAGATTATGTAATAAACAGGGAGCTGGCAGAGGTTTTGTTACCAACAACTGACTATGTGAGCACAGAAAGTGGAAGGCAGGCAGGAAGGCAGAGTAGTGTTAAGTTTATTGCCAACTATTTCAGCTGTAAATATATAAAAAAAAAAAAAAAAACATTTTAATAATCAGTTAGGTTTTCATGCATAAAACAGTGTGAAAAGAGAGCTTTCCCTTTATAATTAGTGTGCATGTGATACATTTGGACCAATAGGAAGCAATGAGGAAGTTCTGTTCAATTTTGCATTCGATTTTGCTGGGAATTTTAATGGGCATTTGAGGTTCGATTTTCGAAGGAATTTCAAAATCTCAACCTAAAATCCCTTCTAAACATGCACCAAAATTGAATTCCATTTGAAAAAAGAATGCAAAATCGATTTTTAGTCAATTAGATTTTTTTCAGGGATATAGAAAATCAAATAGAATCGATTTCAGTTGATTTTGTAGATTCATAAAAGTAATCTCAAAATCAAATTTTTAGTAAATATACGCCCATATGTGCACTGCTGTCTTCTAGAGAAGTGAATACCCGGCACGGTAAGGACAAGAGCCGAGCAGATGAATGACATGAGTTGTAGTTTGGGGCTGCTTTAATAATACAAGCTGACCACAAAGGGATCAATAACGCAGACAGGACTGATATTAGCAGGTTCCAGTTAGTGAGCAGTGTACGAGCTAATACATGTCATGGTCAATCAAACTACCCATAATGTATTTGCAGTTGTGAGTTAGCACAACAACTGCCGCACTTTACGGAAGCAGAAATGTGTGAATTTGGGCTGAGAGTGGGCCGTGAGGTGTGAGAGATTTGGTGCCATTGCCGGAGATTCAGTGTTGCTCCAACAGCAACTTGCACCCTTCCCAGGTAACAGGATTGACCCCATTATATCCTCTGAGTGTCTTCCATAGTGTAAATATATCACCCAATTGATTGAAAGCCTGATTTCATAGTAATCCTTTATCAAAGCTTGGAGAGAGATAAAAGTGGAGAGAGATAAATGGGCTTATTCATATTTGGGGGCTGATGAGTAAGTATCCAAGAGTTGCGTCATGGATTCTTTTCCTGCGATCAGTAACACTGCTACTACAATAGCAGCGATACTCTTCACACCCATTGCTGGCTACTGCGCAGGTCATGTATGTGTAGAGCTGCTGGTCAGACAGAGATGAGGAAGCAGAAGAATATTCTTGGGTCTCTCTTTGCATCCCTGGAACTCCATAGGAGTTCCGAGAATTATTATTATTATTATTATTATTATTATTATTATTATTACATTTAATTTATAAGGTGCCACATGTGTTTTGCAGCGCCGTACAAAGGACAGTACAGGGGACAAAACATTGCATTACAGTAAATAAATAACAGAAATAGAGTACAGGTAACAGAGCACCACACATTCTCAAGACATAATACAGCTAAGATGTAAGTATTGAGGGAGTGATCATCGTACTACTAGAGGCTGGTGGCCATAGATGGAGATGAGCCTTTACTAGCAGGATAAAGATGGTCGTTGAGTAGGGGAGAGCTGTGAGTGAAATGTGTTGAGACGAGGGCTTAGATAACAAGAGGAAAGAGGGCCCTGCTCTGAAGAGCTAACAATCTATTGGGAATGAGCACTATCTTAAGAGTTTGCTGAATATTAGGCGGCCCTATCGGACCCCTAATGATGAATGGCCCGTTACATGAAATATGTGAAAACTAGCCTTTCCGTATGTATAACAGGCCATTCAAGTGATGATGAATAGGCCCCAAAGTACCAACCAATCAGCATAGGCGTGCGCAGGACATTTTATTAGGGGGTGCACGATTAGAAGGGCATGTTTAGCACCGCCTATTGGGCATGTCTAACACCACCTAATGGGCATGTCTAGCACCACCTATCAGGCGTGTTTACAACCACATATTGGCACTCAATGCAAACTAAATAATATAGAGAATTGATGCACAGATATGGATAGATAGATAGATAGATAGATAGATAGATAGATAGATAGATAGATAGATAGATAGATAGATAGATAGATAGATAGATAGATAATCTGTTTAATATATGTTCAATTTGTATATTTTATTACCATAGATTATATCCTAATCTCTCGAAATATATATTGATATTGAATTTGAACTTGTCCTCCTCCAAGAGGAAGGCTGTATTCTGTGGCGTTGGCATATGATGAGGAGAGAGAGAGCGTGGGTAAGAGCATGAGCGGGCATGCACGCGGCATGACATCATCACGACACATCCCACAAGTTAGAGGAACTGGGAGTAGGATTACGTCAGTGATGCTGCACCATAAAAATGAATGACAGCCAGAGTGAGCGGAGGGGGTGGCGGGCGCAATGGGCGAGAGGACAGAAATGAGCACACTTGGCGATCGCCGATACTGCAGCAGTAGGTGTGTGTTGAGGGAGTTACAGACATTAGGGGGTGCCTGTGCGCACCAGGAAACACCCCCCCCCCCCCCATGCGCACGCCTATGCCAATCAGCTCATGACATTTCAGCAGGCTGTGTATAAAAAAATAGTTGATTGGTTGATACTTTATCTCTCTCCATTGTATCTCTCTCCAAGCTTTGATGAATCTGCTTTGTCTTCTATAGTGCATTTTGATATCTTTGCCGCTCGTGCACTTGAGCCTGAAGAGTCAGTCTACATGGGTGCACCAGTTCAGCAACATTTGAGAGTTGGCCATTATCAATCTCAATGTAGAGGAACTGGAAGGTGCCATCAGGACCTCAACACAGCATATAGGATGGAGCCTTAAGGTTAGTAATCGAATTGTGCTGCAGAGAACCGTTAACTAGGAGTGGATGAGGGGGGTGAGCTGGAGAAAAACAGGGTAGTTATTCTCATTTTTGAGGCAGCAAACATCAGTTGAAAAATAATGTTTCAGGTCCACTTTTTCATTTCTTGTCTTTTTATTTATCTGTCCTCAAGAATAGAGATAACTGTCCTTTTTATGGGAAAGATATTTATTTTGAATAAGCACAAACAGCATAGTTATGCCAATTTCCCTACTGTGGTGGAGGAGATGTATACATTCCTGCTGGTGTTAATTTCAGTGGGCTCATACAAAACTAATTTACCAAATAGAACATTAACTATAATTTTCTAGGTGTCATTAGTTGCTGAACTAAATAGTGTGTTTATAAATGTAATTTATCCAAAAGAAAACATAGGGTGCAATATATATACCGCAGAGGGGATACAGTCAAAATACTGGCAGTCAGAAGACCGACACGGGATCCCGACGGCTAGAATCCCGACACATCCTGAAGGTAGGGCTAGGCTGTGGGGTGGGGGAGGTTAGAATTATGCTGTGAGAACGGGATGGTTAGGGTTAGTCTGCAAGAGGTAGCAAATAGGGTTAGGCTGTGGATGGGGAGGATAGGTTTAGGCTGTGGGAGACGTGGGTAAGGGGTAGGGTTATGGAGAAAACACTTCCTGCCTGGATCCATCGGGACCCTGCTCTCGGTCTCCTTACTTTTGGGATACGGCCTGCTGATATTTAGTGTTCCTTGGAAGTAAACTGTATCCGGCAGGAAGAATCTCTGGGCTTGCAAATTGCTGTTTCCATCAGATAAGCGGTTTGATTTCCTTTAAATGTGAGCAGATAATAGGATTTTAATTTCCTACCGGTAAATCCTTTTCTCGTAGTCCGTAGAGGCTGCTGGGGTCAACATTAGTACCATGGGGTATAGACTGGTCCACTAGGAGCCATGGGCACTTTAAGAGATTAATAGTGTGGGCTGGCTCCTCCCTCTATGCCCCTCCTACCAGACTCAGTCTAGAAACTGTGCCCGAGGAGACGGACATACTTCGAGAGAAGAAAATACACAGATAGTGGTGAGATTCACACTAGCCCACACGTACAACAACAGGAAAGCCAAGCTAACCAACTTGGAACGATTCAGCAACGGCTGAACTAACAAACTAAACCAAGTAACAATGCAGGAATATGAAGCACTGGGCAGGCGCCCAGCATCCTCCACGGACTACGAGAAAATGAATTACCGGTAGGTAATTAAAATCCTATTTTCTCTTACATCCTAGAGGATGCTGGGTCCACATTAGTACCATGGGGATGTACCAAAGCTCCCAGTACGGGAGGGAGAGTGCTGAGGTTCCTGCAGAACTGATTGACCAAACTTAAGGTCCTCAGAGGCCAAAGTATCGAACTTGTAGAACTTAGCAAACGTGTTCGACCGTGACCAAGTAGCTGCTCGACAAAGCTGTAAAGCCGAGACACCCTGTGCAGCCGCCCAGGAAGAACCCACTTTATGAGTAGAGTGGGCATTAACAGATCTTGGACACAGCAAGCCTGCCATAGAATAAGCATGCTGGATAGGGAATCTGATCCAGCGAGAAATTGTCTGCTTAGAAACAGGACACCCAACATTTTTGGGATCGTAAAGGACAAACAGAGCGTCCGACTTCCTGTGACGAGAAGTTCTCTTCACATATATTTTCAAAGCCCTCACAACATCCAGGGATTTTGAGGTAATTGAGGAGGCAGTAGCCACTGGCACCACAATAGGTTGATTGATATGTAAGGCTGACACAACCTTCGGAAGAAATTGCTGACGTGTTCTGAGCTCAGCTCTATCCTCATGGAAAAGTAGATAGGGGCTCTTACAGGACAATGCCCCCAATTCCGACACGCGTCGAGCAGACGCCAATGCCAACAGAGTGACCGCCTTCCAAGTAAAAAACTTGACGTCCACATCCTGTAAAGACTTGAACCAATCCGATTGCAGCACCACAATTAGATCCCAAGGTGCCGTAGGAGGCACAAAGGGTGGTTAAATATGCAGAACCCATTTCAAGAATGTCTGAACCTCAGGAAGAGCCGCCAATTGTTTCTGGAAGAAAATGGTCAAGGCCGAAATCTGGACCTTTATGGAGCCCAAGTGTAGGCCTACATCCACACCTGCTTGCAGAAAGAGGAGAAACCGTCCAAGTTGAAACTCCACCACAGGAAACTTCTTGGATTCACACCAAGACACATACTTTTTCCAAATCCGATGGTAATGCTTTAACGTTACTCCCTTCCTAGCCTGTATCAGGGTAAGAATGACCTTTTTCCGAGCTAAGATCTGGCGTTCAACCCCCATTCTCCTGGACGGAGATCGTGTCTGCTGAGGAAGTCCGCTTCCCAGTTGTCCACTCCCGGAATGAAGATTGCTGACATCGCAGCTCTGCTCTTCGTTCCGCCCTGTCTGTTTATGTAGGACACCTCTGTGACGTTGTCCGACTGAACCTGAATAGCTTGATTTTGCAGAAGATGTGCTGCTTGTAGAAGGCCATTGTAAATGGCCCTCAGTTCCAGAACATTTATTGGAAGGAGAGATTCCTGACTGGACCACCTTCCCCTTGGGTGACTGCTCCCCAACCTCTGAGGCTTGCATCCATGGTTAGAAGGATCCAATTCAGAATCCCGACCTGCGGTCTTCGAGTAGGTGAGACGTTTGTAGCCACCAGAGGAGCGAAATTCTGGCTTTCGGCGACAGGCGTATTTGTCCAGCAGAGCAAATCTGAGATAAGCCTGGTGAGGCAGCCAGATCGGAATATGAAGGTACGCACCCTTGATATTCAGGGATACCAGGAAATCCCCCTCCTCCAGACCTGAGATCACCGCTCTCAGAGACTCCATCTTGAATTTGAATTCCCTCAAGTAGGGGTTCAATGACTTTAGGTTTAATATCAGCCTTTCCGAACCGTCCGGTTTTGGTGCCACAAACAAGTTTGAGTAATAACCCTTGTGTTGTAGGTGGAGTGAAACAGGAACAATTACATTTGTTTGAACCAATTTTTTAATTGCTTCCTGTAGGATAGTGCTGTCTGTCAGCGAAACTGGTAAGCCTGATTTGAAGAATCTGTTAGGTGGGTGATGTTGAAACTCCGGTCTGTATCCCTGGGCTACAATATCCTTTACCCAGGGGTCTAGGTATTATGACACCCAAACGTGACTGAAAACTTTTAGTCTTGCTCCAACCTGCCCGACCTTCAGGCTGGGAGGTCCACCGTCGTGCTGAAGATTTTGAGGAAGCAGAACCTGGCTTCTGTTCCTGGGAACCTGATAGCGCAGGTTTTTTTGGACTTTCCCCGACCTCCTTTAAAGAAGGTGGGAGGGAGTTTGGATTTCTTAAATTTTGCGGTCCGAAAGGACTGCAGTGTAGGCGAAGGATAAGACTTCCTAGCCGGTGGTGTTGCAGAGGAAAGAAAAGTTGACTTACCCGCAGTTGCCGTGGAGATCCATGCATCCAAAGCTTCCCTAAACACAGCCTGACCCATGAAGGGTAGGTTCTCCACACTTCTCTTGGATTCCGCATCCGCAGTCCATTGGCGAAGCCACAGTCCTCTGCAGCAGCCCGTGCATTCAGCATGCCAAGGTCCTTCATTGCCTCCACCATGAACCCTGCAGAATCCTGAATGTGACGTAAGAACAAATCAATGTCACTTCTATCCATAGTATCTAAGTTCTCTAGCAATGTGCCTGCCCACTTTACTATGGCTTTAGAAATTCAGGCACAAGCAATAGTGGGCCGTAAAGCGACGCCATTAGCTGTGTATAGTGATTTGAGTGTAGTCTCAATTTTGCGGTCAGCCGGTTCTTTTAAAGCGGTTGAACCAGGAACAGGTAAAATCACCTTTTTTGACAACCTAGATACAGATGCATCAACTATAGGTGGGTTTTCCCACTTTTTTTCTATTCTCTTCAGGAAAAGGGAAAGCAATGAGAACCCTTTTTGGGATCTGGAATTTTTTCTCTGGGTTTTCCCAGGACTTTTCAAACAAAGAGTATAACTCCTTGGAAGTCGGAAATGTAAGCGAGGATTTCTTACCTTCTGTAAAATAAGATTCCTCCAACTGTTCAGGTACGTTCTCAGAAATGTGTAAAACATCCCTAATGGCTTCAATCATTAGTTGCACCCCTTTTCCAAGGGATGCATCCCCTCTTTGCATATCCCCATCACCGTCCCCTGTATCAGAGTCAGTATCAGTGTCAGCTTGCATTATCTGGGCAAGTGTATGCTTTTGAAGGTATATCGGCGGGGTTTCTGATGAAGTAGTGGGGGCCAAATACTGTAACCCCTCCACCGATTTCCTCAAAAACTGCATTTCCTTCTTGGTATGTGACATCCTTGTAGAAATCTGGGATATCATTCCATCCAAAGAATACACCCATGGGGGTTCGGATTCAGAAGGCTAAGACAGTATATTGCAGTCCTGAGTACATGGAATAGACTCCTCAGGAGAAGATAAACACTCTCCAGCTCAGGACACAGAGTCCTTAGACATGGTAATGTGGGATACACACACACACACACGAGAAAATGTCAGATACAGTTTCCCTCAGAGTACCTTCAGAGAGTCACAGAGTCTAAAGCCAGCCACACAGCGCCCTTGTGAGCAGTTATTATGATAAAAGCCTGGCGCTGAGTAACCAACCTTAATGGGTTGATTATTACTAACACTTCACTCCCTCCCTGTCTATAATACCCTGGTACCGCAGTAACTGGAGTTATGTGGAGGGTCAGCGCTCCCTGTCAGCGTTTTCATCTGTGTCTGCAGGGAAGAAAATGGCGCTAGTGAGTGCTGGATCCGCTCTGAGGAAAAGCCCCACCCCCTGCAATGGCGCACGGCTTCCCGCACAAATTTGATTATACTGGCCGGAGGTATCTATGCTAACAGCGGGATTAGCCCCTGTTAGCGTCTCTGACCAGTTTAGGGTGACTGCGCTGGCCCAGGACACCCCTCCAAGCGCCTACACTAAGTGTTGCTGAGCCTTCCTGGAGCGCAGCCTGTCAGAGCTGCGCTCCCACCCTTGTGCCGCCATACCCACCGGCGACCCGCTAACCGGGACGCCGGCGCTGTACTCACCACTCTTCTTACTTCTGGCTCTTTTAGGGGGTGGTGGCAGTGCTGCGGGAGTGAGCAGTCGCCTCGTGGGCTTGCGATTATCTGCCTCAGGAGCTCATTGTTCTGTCAGCGGAGATAGAGAACCATTAACTTCTACAGTTGGTTCCTACTCTTCCCCCTTAAGTCCCACGAAGCAGGAAGGCTGTTGCGAGCAGCCTTCCTTCCTGTACCTAATGATCTATTCAAATAAAAAAAACTAAGAAACCTCCTAAGAGCTTCCCTAGCTGTGACCGGCTCCTCCGGGCACATTTTCTAAACTGAGTCTAGTAGTAGGGGCATAGAGGGAGGAGCCAAACCACACTATTAATATCTTAAAGTGCCCATGGCTCCTAATGGACCCGTCTATACCCGATGATACTAATGTGGACCCCAGCATCCTCTAGGACGTAAAAGAAATTACAAAGCTTTTTACTAAAGTTTTTACATTTTATGAGTGGTAATGCATCTGAGAGACGTGTATAATTTTGTTTTCCTAGAAGTTCCATTGTACAGCAATTAATACCTCAGATGAAGCTTTTACTTGTGACACTGGATGGATGGTAAAAAACATTTGATAAGCAAATTGATTCCTGTTAAAAGTTCATTTGGCTAATAGTTGTGTGCATTACATATTGATATAATAAACTATTTGGGCGGGATGTGGTTGGGCTCCATTGTTCTTTTTATTGTAGCATATACATATAATAATTTTTAAACTTTTTTTTGCAAATTATTATTTCCGTTTTTCTCCCCCTAGAATCTACACCTGACAGTTAATACAATGCTGGTTCACACATAAGCAAAATGGGCCCTAATGTACTGGCAATGCCATATGTCTATGAGGGGGGGAATACAATTGTATACCCCCTCCCCTCTGGCTGCCGTTATATGTAGATAAACCCCATCTATTTGGGCAAGTTTAAAGTAGAGATGAGCGGTCCGGATTCAAAGGAATCAGGATCACCCCAAACATCGGGTATCTGAGTCCACCCGAGTTGCAGCTTAGGTGTTCCTGCCAGACTTGGATACCACGTTGAGGCCAAACGTCATCCTCCCGGCATTGGATTCTCACAGGACTTGGATTCTTTATAAGGTGCCGCGGCCTGGACTCGGCGCCATTTCACACTAATGCACGATGCTTAATGCTGCGCTGTACTCTGCTGTAGTGGCTGTGCTGTACAAAGAGTTTGTGTATGGGCTGTATGCTGCTGTATTGGCTGTGCTGTGTTCAGACTCACAAGTGCCTGTGCTCTGGGGTGACTGTGTATAGAGGGCACACTGCACGCTGCTGAATGCTGCGCTTAACTCTGCTGCATTGGCTGTGCTAAGACTTTGGACTCACAAGTGGCTGTGCTGTATAAAGTGAGTGTGTATAAGGGGCACGCTGCTGTATGCTGCGCTGTACTCTGCTGTAAATCGTACTGTTTGGTGCGCTTTGTCCACATGCTTCTATAAGCCCTGTGACTCCACGCAGTTTAAACCCTAGTTGAAAAGAATAAAAATTATATATATATATATATATATAGAGAGAGAGAGAGAGATAGAGAGAGAGAGAGAGAGAGAGAGATTATTTGCACTCTCCAGTGCACTGTACCCTAGTACCCCACCCCCACCCACCCCCGCATGTCAGAGATTTTGATAGTAGATGCAGGGCCGGCGCCACCATTAGGCAGCTTTAGGCAGCTGCCTATGGGCGCCGGCCACTGGAGGGCGGCACCGCACGCTGCACAGAAATGCGTCTTTTCTCTTATTCCCTAATGTGTGCTCCTCGTCTTTCTTATGAGACTTGGAGCCGCCCATCAATTACCAGCCACCGCTGACAGAGTGAGTCAGTGTGTACCATCAGCTGCTCTACGTGTAAGCTGGCTCTCGTTATATAAAGCACTCCCTCTGCAATCCTCCCCAAGCACACACCCCCGCGATATCACATGGCATTTCCCACCCCACAACAGCATCTTCCTTCCTTCCTCCCTCCCCCTCCCCCCCCAAATCGCATCCCGGATTTTCTCTCCCTCCAAACTCCCCCCCCCCCCAACAAATTGGTCAGCTTTTCATTCAGCCCCTCCCAGCAGGGGGTGATGAGAGCGATCGCGCCCCGTAACACATCAACACAGCCCGCCCACTTGGTCCTGCGGGCAGCAGAGGGCAGGGGAGCTGAGTGCGACGGCCGCGACCTGGCCGCATTGACAGGGCAACTGAGATGGTGCTGGGGGCCTGGTGGGACCACCCAGTGTGCCCTGGCTAGTAGCGGCAGCAGCACAACTCTCTGCGCCCCGTCCTTGTTCGCTCCTTCAGCCGCGGAGGAGCTGCTGCAGCCATGTCTATGAGATCGTGAACCACATGGACACCCAACAGCAACAGGTGAGGTGCTGGGAGAGAATGGGAGGCGATTAGCTAGTGAGGAGAGAGCGGCCAGAGTGCTGTGCTGGTGAGAGCCAGGGCAGGAGAGATAGGGGACTCGTCCCGGCAGATGGAGGAGGAGGAGGAGCGCTGCGTGGACGGGACTCTATCCTATTGTGTCTGTGTATATACTTTATACATCACTAGTGTCTATATGTACATGGAGTGTTACTAAAGTCTGTCTGTGTGTGTCTCAGCATTGTATGCATGGTGTATCACCAGTGTATGTATGGTGTAACACTAGTGTGTGTGTGTGTTAGTAGTGTGTGTGTATGGTGCATCACATGTATGTGTGTTAGTAGTGTATGTATTATGTATCGCTAGTGTGTGTGTGTGTGTGTGTGTGTGTGTGTGTGTGTGTCAGTATTGTATGTATGGTGTATTACGTGTGTGTGTGTTAGTAGTGTATGTATGGTGTATCATGTGTGTGTATGTATGGTGTATCACGTGTGTGTGTGTGTGTGTGTGTGTGTGTTAGTAGTGTATGTATGGTGTATCACGTGTGTGTGTGTGTGTGTGTGTGTGTGTGTGTGTGTGTGTGTGTGTGTGTTAGTAGTGTATGTATGGTGTATCACGTGTGTGTGTGTGTGTGTGTGTGTGTGTGTGTGTGTGTGTGTGTGTGTGTGTGTCAGTATTGTGTGTATGGTGTATCACTAGTGTGTGTGTGTCTGTGAATATTGTATGCATGGCGTATCACTAGTGTATGTGTGTGTATGTATGGTGTATCGCTAGTGTCTGTGTGTGTGTGTTAGCGCATGTATGGTGTATAACGTGTGTGTGTCAGTATTGTGTGTATGGTGTATCACGTGTGTGTGTGTCGATGTGTTAAGTAGTGTATATATGGTGTATCACGTGTCTGTGTGTATGTCAGCATTGTATGTAAGGTGTATCACTAGTGTGTGTGTGTGTGTTAGTGTATGTATAGTGTATCACTAGTGTGTGTGTGTGTGTGTGTGTGTGTGTGTGTGTGTGTGTGTGTGTGTGTGTGTGTGTGTCAATATTGTATGTATGGTGTGTCACTAGTGTGTGTCAATATTGTACTGTATGTATGGTGTATCCTTAGTGTATGTGTGTGTGTTAATAGTGTATGCAGTGGTTAAAGTGGGCCGGAACGGGGCGGAACTGCGTTCCGTCACCTCTAATTGCAGGCGGAACCAGTTCCGCCTCCGCCCGGCCACAGCATCATGTCCCTGTTCCATAGTAAAGGTGGCAGCGGCCGCCAGCCAATCATGGCTCGCGGACCGGCTGCAGCACCAATCAGAAGAAGATGAGGCTTTTTTGGCGTGAGCCAATCACGGCTCGCAGACCGCCAGCCAATGAGAAGCTGCCAAGTGGCAGCTTCTCATTAGCTGGCGGTCCAGGAGCCGTGAATGGCGCACAGCCGGCGCCAGGTTCAAAGTGCCGTCTCTCCCCCCCTCCGCCGCTGCCACAGCCGCCAGAGTGTGACTGAGCCGCGGTTTGTAACGCCCGATCCCCCCCCCCCCCCGCAGCCGCCGGAGTTAACTGTTCCATAGTAAAGGTGGCAGCGGCCGCCAGCCAATCACGGCTCGCGGACCGGCTGCAGCACCAATCAGAAGAAGATGAGGCTTTTTTTTAAATCTGGCGTGAGCCAATCACGGCTCGCAGACCGCCAGCCAATGAGAAGCTGCCAAGTGGCAGCTTCTCATTAGCTGGCGGTCCAGGAGCCGTGAATGACGCACAGCCGGCGCCAGGTTCAAAGTGCCGTCTCTCCCCCCCTCCGCCGCTGCCACAGCCGCCAGAGTGTAACTGAGCCGCGGGTTGTAACGCCCGATCCCACCCCCCCACCCCCCGCAGCCGCCGGAGTTAACTGTTAACTGACGCTGAGCAGCGGCCAGTAATGCCCATGCCCACTCCCCATCTCCCTGCCAGCGCAGCAGCTTAAATTCCACCCTACCCCTAAGCTTAGTGACCCGCGGCCTGTAATGCCCTCCCCACCTCCACCGGAGCACTGTCTGCAAGTGAATGATGGTCCGAGGCCCTATCCTAACCGTGGCACACCCCTGGGCGTCTGGCAGGAGAGTCAACTCGCCCTCCACATGAAGACCTCCAGGTAACTGCTGCCACAATTCACAGACTGGGTGCCCAGTCTTTCTGCTGCTGATATTCTCTCTCTCTCTCTCTCCATGTTTCTCTCTCTCTCTCTCTGTCACTCTATTTTGCTATGTCTCCCCCTCATCTCCCTCTTTTGCCATGTCTCTCTCTCTCTCTTGCAATGTCTCTCTCTCCATGTCTCTCTCACCCTCTCTTGCCATGTCACTCTTTTTGTCTTTTTTTGCACTTTCAAGACTCTGAGAGAGAGAGAGAGAGAGAGAGAGAGAGAGAGAGAGTGTGTGTGTGTGTGTGTGTGTGTGTGTGTGCGCGCGCTGGAAGGGGCTCTACCTGTCGTACTGTGTAAAAGGGGAAGCTGTCTGCCGTACTGTGTAAAAGGGGGCTTCGCCTCCCGTACTGTGTAAAAGGGGGACTCTGCTATTGTGTGTGTAAAGGGCATTAGTATGTGGGGCGGACAATGTGAATAAGATTGTGCTACTGTGAAGCATTATTTTGAATTGGTGTTACTTTTGTGTGGCCACGCCCCTTCTGTGTGAGGCCACACCCCTTTCTGCGGCATTGCGGGTGAGGTGAGTTCCCCCACCTCTCCAGGACCACTTTAAGCCCTGAGTGTATGTATGGTGTATCACTAGTGTCTGTGTGTGTTAGTAGTGTATGTATGATGTATCACTAGGGCTTAGCGGACTGGAAGGGGGAGGAGTCTGGATTAATTTTAAAACCGCCCCCCCCTATAGAAGAAGTCTAGATCTGCCCCTGGCTGGATCCCTGCGTTAGGAGGAGGAGACAGTCAGTAAAGCATAAGTAAAGACAGGCTGTATTCATTCTATTTTTTTTTTTTTTTTGTGACCAACTAAATTTGAGTTTTAGGCTGTGGTTTTTTATATATATATACATACATACAGGCATACACATACATACAGACATACATATGTGTGTGCGTGTGTGTATATATATATATATATATATATATATACACATACATACAGGCATGCATACATACATACGTGTGTGTGTGTGTGTGTGTGTGTGTGTGTGTGTGTGTGTGTGTGTGTGTGTGTGTGTGTGTGTGTGTGTATATATATATATATATATATACACGTTTCAGGTGTTTAATCCTACACCTGATGAAAGGTGTAGGATTAAACATCTGAAACATTGATGACATGAATTAGCTGCAATGGCTGTTTTTTCTTTCATAAAAAGTCCGTGGAGTGCCGCCTGCTGTAATGGAATGTGTGTATGTATATATATATATATATATATATATATATACAACAACAACTATTCTCCCTCTGAGGGGAGAATAAAAAATGTGGTGCGCAAAGTGCTCCAATGTGCCCGCAGTGTGGTGAGCAAAGCTGCAGGCATTTTGGCGTCCGGCATCCCACTGCCAGGATTCTGTTCACCGGGATGCCAGCTGCCGGCATATATATATATATTAGAATTATCAACTCCTGCACTGTATGTCTATATACCCAGGGGCGGAACTGCAATGGAGACTTTTGCCGCCGGGCTCCAGCCCTAAAGGGGGCACTTTCTCCATTGTCCACCAGCTGTTCTGTGCCCTTCCCACTATAATATACAGAGGAGCCCAGTGTATACAACCCAGGGCCCTACTTATGGCCGCGCGGCCCGCGCCGCACTATTATCCACTCCTTAAGTGACCCAGCCTGACAGCTCGGGCCCGCTGCCATCTCCGCTAGCGGCAGCACTGCCAGCGGTGGGGTGCGCCGGGCATCTCGCTCCACCACAGACAGCCAAGAAGCGCTGCAGCTTCCGGCCTGCATGCTCCGCCCCCTCCTGACTCCTGGCTTCTGCTGCCTCCCAGTCCACAAGTGGAAAACTATACGCTACCAGGAGCCAGATGCTGGAAGTGCCTAGTGGGAAACAAAGAGTATGTGGTGGAGGAAAGTGATTATGACTGTGAGAGGGGAGTAGAGAGGCACAGGTATGGGACGGGAGAACGGCGCGGGGTGCAGGGCTGGGAAGTGGCTGAGCGTTCGTTTGGTCTGTTAGGTACTGTACCGGAGTGTCAGGTAACTGACCACAACGCCCGCTGCTCACAGGGTCCATTTACTAAGTCTTCCATCTCTCCTGTCCCTGTTACCTCTGTGCTGGCCCTGTCATCTCTCTTTACTGACCCTTATGTTCTGTCCCTGTCCCCTCTGCCCAGTCCCTGTACATACCTGCTGCTTGTTCCCCTCCTCTGGCGGGACCAGTGATTAGTACTACTAATCAAGCTACTGGCACATGCTTGTTGTATTAGTGCTCGCAGGCTTACACTCTATAGGTAGCATTGATACACGAGGCTACGTGCTACCTACAATATTACCAGTTGATTGGGTATGGGATGCTGGTGGTCAGACTGTTTGAAATCCCGACTGGGGCAGTGGAGGTAAGTATACCTAATCCTAACCCTCCCTCCCCGCAGCCTAACCCTAACCCAAACCCTCCCCTTCCCACAGCCTAACATTAACCTCCCAAGTATACTTGCATTCGGAATTCCGTCTGTCGGGATTCTGGCGTTGGCATTCTGACAGGTCTTGGGATTCGAGCGCTTGTATCCCAACTACATCCCTTACCAGTTATTTATATAGCGCACACATATTCCGCAGGACTTTACAGAGCATATTTGGCCATTCACATCAGTCCCTGCCCAGTGGAGCTTACAATCTATATTCTCTACCACATGCACACACATTCACACTATTGTTAATTTTTGTTGGGAGCCAATTAACCTACCAGTATATCTTTGGATTGTGGGAGGAAACCGGAGTACCCGGAGGAAACCCAAGCAAGCATGGGGAGAATATACAAACTCCACACAGTTAGAGCCATGCTGGGAATCAAAACCATGACTGCAGCGCTGTGAGGCAGTAATGCTAACCATTACTCTGTCTGTGCTATTGCATAAAGGTCCGTGCAGATAGCAAATGTTCTTAATGGGCTGTATGCTATGGTCACCCAGCACTGTTGCATACCCTCCAACATGACCCACCCCACTAGGTACAAAAGGCTCTGTTTCTGGACTTCCCTCTTAATTTATTATTGCCATCACCTGTGAAGAAACAGCTTTCTTATCATTTAACTAGTTCAACACAGGTGATGGAAATCATAAATTAAGAGGGAAATCCAGGAACAGAGCATTTTGTACCTAGTGGGGCGGGTCATGTTGGAGGGTCTGCTGTTGGACAGGGGTCAGTAGGATGTAAAAGTGAGGAAACACAAAATATGTAAGGTTATGTGTGGACTGTACAGAGTGTATGTGTCAAGGATATGTGGGTGGGTCCGAAACGTATAAGACCTTGCATGCACACTTTCACCTGAAGGATTGGGAAGTGGTAGTTGGGGGGGGGCTGAAGTTTTGCCTAGGGTGCCAAGAAACCTTGCACCGGCCCTGAGTAGATGTGCATTTTTTCGCATATCTACGATCAGGTCTGAATTAGGCCCCTTGGCCAATATTGGTGAAGACAATATTGTGATTTGTGAGGTGGTCAAAATTAAGTGGAAATGACTGGGAATTAATATTATTTAGGTTATTAATACTCTGGGAACAAAAAAAAAAAGCCCAAATTATTAGAGATGTGCACTTGAAATTTTTCGGGTTTTGTGTTTTGGTTTTGGGTTCGGTTCCGCGGCCGTGTTTTGGGTTCGACCGCGTTTTGGCAAAACCTCACCGAATTTTTTTGGTCGGATTCGGGTGTGTTTTGGATTCGGGTGTTTTTTTCAAAAAACACTAAAAAACAGCTTAAATCATAGAATTTGGGGGTCATTTTGATCCCAATGTATTATTAACCTCAAAAACCATAATTTCCACTCATTTTCAGTCTATTCTGAATACCTCACACCTCACAATATTATTTTTAGTCCTAAAATTTGCACGAGGTCGCTGGATGACTAAGCTAAGCGACCCTAGTGGCCGACACAAACACCGGGCCCATCTAGGAGTGGCACTGCAGTGTCACGCAGGATGGCCCTTCCAAAAAACACTCCCCAAACAGCACATGACGCAAAGAAAAAAAGAGGCGCAATGAGGTAGCTGTGTGAGTAAGATAAGCGACCCTAGTGGCCGACACAAACACCGGGCCCATCTAGGAGTGGCACTGCAGTGTCACGCAGGATGGCCCTTCCAAAAAACACTCCCCAAACAGCACATGACGCAAAGAAAAAAAGAGGCGCAATGAGGTAGCTGTGTGAGTAAGCTAAGCGACCCTAGTGGCCGACACAAACACCTGGCCCATCTAGGAGTGGCACTGCAGTGTCACGCAGGATGGCCCTTCCAAAAAACACTCCCCAAACAGCACATGACGCAAAGAAAAAAAGAGGCGCAATCAGGTAGCTGTGTGAGTAAGATAAGCGACCCTAGTGGCCGACACAAACACCGGGCCCATCTAGGAGTGGCACTGCAGTGTCACGCAGGATGGCCCTTCCAAAAAACACTCCCCAAACAGCACATGACGCAAAGAAAAAAAGAGGCGCAATGAGGTAGCTGTGTGAGTAAGATAAGCGACCCTAGTGGCCGACACAAACACCTGGCCCATCTAGGAGTGGCACTGCAGTGTCACGCAGGATGGCCCTTCCAAAAAACACTCCCCAAACAGCACATGACGCAAAGAAAAAAAGAGGCGCAATGAGGTAGCTGTGTGAGTAAGATAAGCGACCCTAGTGGCCGACACAAACACCGGGCCCATCTAGGAGTGGCACTGCAGTGTCACGCAGGATGGCCCTTCCAAAAAACACTCCCCAAACAGCACATGACGCAAAGAAAAAAAGAGGCGCAATGAGGTAGCTGTGTGAGTAAGATAAGCGACCCTAGTGGCCGACACAAACACCGGGCCCATCTAGGAGTGGCACTGCAGTGTCACGCAGGATGGCCCTTCCAAAAAACACTCCCCAAACAGCACATGACGCAAAGAAAAAAAGAGGCGCAATGAGGTAGCTGTGTGAGTAAGCTAAGCGACCCTAGTGGCCGACACAAACACCTGGCCCATCTAGGAGTGGCACTGCAGTGTCACGCAGGATGGCCCTTCCAAAAAACACTCCCCAAACAGCACATGACGCAAAGAAAAATTAAAGAAAAAAGAGGTGCAAGATGGAATTGTCCTTGGGCCCTCCCACCCACCCTTATGTTGTATAAACAGGACATGCACACTTTAACCAACCCATCATTTCAGTGACAGGGTCTGCCACACGACTGTGACTGAAATGACGGGTTGGTTTGGACCCCCACCAAAAAAGAAGCAATTAATCTCTCCTTGCACAAACTGGCTCTACAGAGGCAAGATGTCCACCTCATCATCATCCTCCGATATATCACCGTGTACATCCCCCTCCTCACAGATTATCAATTCGTCCCCACTGGAATCCACCATCTCAGCTCCCTGTGTACTTTGTGGAGGCAATTGCTGCTGGTCAATGTCTCCACGGAGGAATTGATTATAATTCATTTTAATGAACATCATCTTCTCCACATTTTCTGGAAGTAACCTCGTACGCCGATTGCTGACAAGGTGAGCGGCGGCACTAAACACTCTTTCGGAGTACACACTTGTGGGAGGGCAACTTAGGTAGAATAAAGCCAGTTTGTGCAAGGGCCTCCAAATTGCCTCTTTTTCCTGCCAGTATAAGTACGGACTGTGTGACGTGCCTACTTGGATGCGGTCACTCATATAATCCTCCACCATTCTTTCAATGGGGAGAGAATCATATGCAGTGACAGTAGACGACATGTCCGTAATCGTTGACAGGTCCTTCAGTCCGGACCAGATGTCAGCATCAGCAGTCGCTCCAGACTGCCCTGCATCACCGCCAGCGGGTGGGCTCGGAATTCTGAGCCTTTTCCTCGCACCCCCAGTTGCGGGAGAATGTGACGGAGGAGATGTTGACAGGTCGCGTTCCGCTTGACTTGACAATTTTCTCACCAGCAGGTCTTTGAACCCCAGCAGACTTGTGTCTGCCGGAAAGAGAGATCCAAGGTAGGTTTTAAATCTAGGATCGAGCACGGTGGCCAAAATGTAGTGCTCTGATTTCAACAGATTGACCACCCGTGAATCCTTGTTAAGCGAATTAAGGGCTCCATCCACAAGTCCCACATGCCTAGCGGAATCGCTCCGTGTTAGCTCCTCCTTCAATGTCTCCAGCTTCTTCTGCAAAAGCCTGATGAGGGGAATGACCTGACTCAGGCTGGCAGTGTCTGAACTGACTTCACGTGTGGCAAGTTCAAAGGGCAGCAGAACCTTGCACAACGTTGAAATCATTCTCCACTGCGCTTGAGACAGGTGCATTCCACCTCCTATATCGTGCTGAATTGTATAGGCTTGAATGGCCTTTTGCTGCTCCTCCAACCTCTGAAGCATATATAGGGTTGAATTCCACCTCGTTACCACTTCTTGCTTCAGATGATGGCAGGGCAGGTTCAGGCGTTTTTGGTGTAGCTCCAGTCTTCTGTACGTGGTGCCTGTACGCCGAAAGTGTCCCGCAATTCTTCTGGCCACCGACAGCATCTCTTGCACGCCCCTGTCGTTTTTTTAAAAATTCTGCACCACCAAATTCAAGGTATGTGCAAAACATGGGACGTGCTGGAATTTGCCCAGATTTAATGCACACACAATATTGCTGGCGTTGTCCGATGCCACAAATCCACAGGAGAGTCCAATTGGGGTAAGCCATTCCGCGATGATCTTCCTCAGTTGCCGTAAGAGGTTTTCAGCTGTGTGCGTATTCTGGAAACCGGTGATACAAAGCGTAGCCTGCCTAGGAAAGAGTTGGCGTTTGCGAGATGCTGCTACTGGTGCCGCCGCTGCTGTTCTTGCGGCGGGAGTCCATACATCTACCCAGTGGGCTGTCACAGTCATATAGTCCTGACCCTGCCCTGCTCCACTTGTCCACATGTCCGTGGTTAAGTGGACATTGGGTACAGCTGCATTTTTTAGGACACTGGTGACTCTTTTTCTGAGGTCTGTGTACATTTTCGGTATCGCCTGCCTAGAGAAATGGAACCTAGATGGTATTTGGTACCGGGGACACAGTACCTCCAACAAGTCTCTAGTTGGCTCTGCAGTAATGATGGATACCGGAACCACGTTTCTCACCACCCAGGATGCCAAGGCCTCAGTTATCCGCTTTGCAGCAGGATGACTGCTGTGATATTTCATCTTCCTCGCAAAGGACTGTTGGACAGTCAATTGCTTGGTGGAAGTAGTAAAAGTGGTCTTACGATTTCCCCTCTGGGATGACCATCGACTCCCAGCAGCAACAACAGCAGCGCCAGCAGCAGTAGGCGTTACACGCAAGGATGCATCGGAGGAATCCCAGGCAGGAGAGGAATCGTCAGAATTGCCAGTGACATGGCCTGCAGGACTATTGGCATTCCTGGGGAAGGAGGAAATTGACACTGAGGGAGTTGGTGGGGTGGTTTGCGTGAGCTTGGTTACAAGAGGAAGGGATTTACTGGTCAGTGGACTGCTTCCGCTGTCGCCCAAAGTTTTTGAACTTGTCACTGACTTATTATGAATGCGCTGCAGGTGACGTATAAGGGAGGATGTTCCGAGGTGGTTAATGTCCTTACCCCTACTTATTACAGCTTGACAAAGGCAACACACGGCTTGACAAATGTTGTCCGCATTTCTGTTGAAATACTTCCACACCGAAGAGCTGATTTTTTTGGTATTTTCACCAGGCATGTCAACGGCCATATTCCTCCCATGGACAACAGGTGTCTCCCCGGGTGCCTGACTTAAACAAACCACCTCACCATCAGAATCCTCCTTGTCAATTTCCTCCCCAGCGCCAGCAACACCCATATCCTCCTTATCCTGGTGTACTTCAACACTGACATCTTCAATCTGACTATCAGGAACTGGACTGCGGGAGCTCCTTCCAGCACTTGCAGGGGGCGTGCAAATGGTGGAAGGCGCATGCTCTTCACGTCCAGTGTTGGGAAGGTCAGGCATCGCAACCGACACAATTGGACTCTCCTTGTGGATTTGGGATTTCGAAGAACGCACAGTTCTTTGCGGTGCTTTTGCCAGCTTGAGTCTTTTCATTTTTCTAGCGAGAGGCTGAGTGCTTCCATCCTCATGTGAAGCTGAACCACTAGCCACGAACATAGGCCAGGGCCTCAGCCGTTCCTTGCCACTCCGTGTGGTAAATGGCATATTGGCAAGTTTACGCTTCTCCTCCGACAATTTTATTTTAGATTTTGGAGTCCTTTTTTTACTGATATTTGGTGTTTTGGATTTTACATGCTCTGTACTATGACATTGGGCATCGGCCTTGGCAGACGACGTTGCTGGCATTTGATCGTCTCGGCCATGACTAGTGGCAGCAGCTTCAGCACGAGGTGGAAGTGGATCTTGATCTTTCCCTAATTTTGGAACCTCAACATTTTTGTTCTCCATATTTTAATAGGCACAACTAAAAGGCACCTCAGGTAAACAATGGAGATGGATGGATACTAGTATACTTATGGATGGACGAGCGACTGCCGACACAGAGGTAGCTACAGCCGTGGACTACCGTACTGTGTCTGCTGCTAATATAGACTGGATGATAATGAGATGAAATCAATATATATATATATAATATCACTAGTACTGCAGCCGGACAGGTATATATATTTATTATGTAATGACTGATGACGGACCTGCTGGACACTGTCAGCTCAGCAGCACCGCAGACTGCTACAGTAAGCTACTATAGTAGTATGTATAAAGAAGAAAGAAAAAAAAAAAAACACGGGTAGGTGGTATACAATTATGGATGGACGAGCGACTGCCGACACAGAGGTAGCTACAGCCGTGGACTACCGTACTGTGTCTGCTGCTAATATAGACTGGATGATAATGAGATGAAATCAATATATATATATATAATATCACACTAGTACTGCAGCCGGACAGGTAGATATATTTATTATGTAATGACTGATGACGGACCTGCTGGACACTGTCAGCTCAGCAGCACTGCAGACTGCTACAGTAAGCTACTATAGTAGAATGTATAAAGAAGAAAGAAAAAAAAAAACACGGGTAGGTGGTATACAATTATGGATGGACGAGCGACTGCCGACACAGAGGTAGCTACAGCCGTGGACTACCGTACTGTGTCTGCTGCTAATATAGACTGGATGATAATGAGATGAAATCAATATATATATATATAATATCACACTAGTACTGCAGCCGGACAGGTAGATATATTTATTATGTAATGACTGATGACGGACCTGCTGGACACTGTCAGCTCAGCAGCACCGCAGACTGCTACAGTAAGCTACTATAGTAGTATGTATAAAGAAGAAAGAAAAAAAAACCACGGGTAGGTGGTATACAATTATGGATGGACGAGCGACTGCCGACACAGAGGTAGCTACAGCCGTGGACTACCGTACTGTGTCTGCTGCTAATATAGACTGGATGATAATGAGATGAAATCAATATATATATATATAATATCACACTAGTACTGCAGCTGGACAGGTAGATATATTTATTATGTAATGACTGATGACGGACCTGCTGGACACTGTCAGCTCAGCAGCACCGCAGACTGCTACAGTAAGCTACTATAGTAGTATGTATAAAGAAGAAAGAAAAAAAAAACCACGGGTAGGTGGTATACAATTATGGATGGACGAGCGACTGCCGACACAGAGGTAGCTACAGCCGTGGACTACCGTACTGTGTCTGCTGCTAATATAGACTGGATGATAATGAGATGAAATCAATATATATATATATAATATCACACTAGTACTGCAGCCGGACAGGTAGATATATTTATTATGTAATGACTGATGACGGACCTGCTGGACACTGTCAGCTCAGCAGCACCGCAGACTGCTACAGTAAGCTACTATAGTAGTATGTATAAAGAAGAAAGAAAAAAAAAACACGGGTAGGTGGTATACAATTATGGATGGACGAACGACTGCCGACACAGAGGTAGCTACAGCCGTGGACTACCGTACTGTGTCTGCTGCTAATATAGACTGGATGATAATGAGATGAAATCAATATATATATATATATAATATCACACTAGTACTGCAGCCGGACAGGTAGATATATTTATTATGTAATGACTGATGACGGACCTGCTGGACACTGTCAGCTCAGCAGCACCGCAGACTGCTACAGTAAGCTACTATAGCAGTATGTATAAAGAAGAAAGAAAAAAAAAACCACGGGTAGGTGGTATACAATTATGGATGGACGAGCGACTGCCGACACAGAGGTAGCTACAGCCGTGGACTACCGTACTGTGTCTGCTGCTAATATAGACTGGATGATAATGAGATGAAATCAATATATATATATATATATATATATATAATATCACTAGTACTGCAGCCGGACAGGTATATATATTTATTATGTAATGACTGATGACGGACCTGCTGGACACTGTCAGCTCAGCAGCACCGCAGACTGCTACAGTAAGCTACTATAGTAGTATGTATAAAGAAGAAGAAAGAAAAAAAAAACGGGTAGGTGGTATACAATATTATATATATATTATATACAATTATATATATATATATTAAACTGGTGGTGATTATTAAACTGGTGGTCAGGTCACTGGTCACACTATCAGCAACTTGCAAGTAGTACTCCTAAGCAGACAATCACAATATATATTATACTGGTGGTCAGTGTGGTCACAATGGCAGTGTGGCACTCTGGCAGCAAAAGTGTGCACTGTACGTTATATGTACTCCTGAGTCCTGCTCTCAGACTCTAACTGCTCCCCACTGTCAGTGTCTCCCCCACAAGTCAGATATACATTATACAGTCACACTATCTATCTATCACTTCAGCAAGTAGTAGTACTCCTCCTAATGCTCCCCAAAATTACTACTGTGTCTCTCTCTACTCTAGTCTCACTCTCTTCTCTATAAACGGAGAGGACGCCAGCCACGTCCTCTCCCTATGAATCTCAATGCACGTGTGAAAATGGCGGCGACGCGCGGCTCCTTATATAGAATCCGAGTCTCGCGATAGAATCCGAGCCTCGCGAGAATCCGACAGCGGGATGATGACGTTCGGGCGCGCTCGGGTTAACCGAGCAAGGCGGGAAGATCCGAGTCGCTCAGCCCCGTGAAAAAAAAAATGAAGTTCGGGCGGGTTCGGATTCCGAGGAACCGAACCCGCTCATCTCTACAAATTACGTGATTTTAACTTTTGTTTTGCCAGTTTAAAAAAAAATGAAAATCCAAATCCAGTCACGGAGGTTTGGCAAATCCAAAACCAAAGCCAGACGACAAATCAGAGCCAAATCCATCGAAAATGGTCCGGCGCACATCTCTAGTTTAAAGTGATGGACACCGGATTCGAGTAATACTGAATTACTCCTATGGATGCCCATTACTTTGGGCGCCATCATTTGAATTGCCCCCTCTACTTTCTTCTGCCGGCAAGTACCACTGGGGAGATGAGCGTAATTTTCTTCTGACACCAAACATTTTGATTCTGCACCGATCTACAAATGCATATTTTTGGACTGGGCCTCCCTCTCTGTCCCAGTACATGTCAGTAGTCCAAGATGTCTCTCCTCCCCTCTCAATTTGGCTCACTATTTATTTTTCATTTTTGCAATTAAACAACTAGCTGACACTAGGATACGAACCAGTGTCTAAAAAAGTGTCTATCAGTATTATATAGTTATGTAACAACAACTCAATTATTACATGAATATACAGTGTTAGCTTTGCCTGGTGAGGGTCAACTCTTTCAGACCTATCTATCATTCTCCGGTCTGGGCTTAAATGTGCTAAGGCGTTGTCCTGGAGACCAGGGGCGGATCCAAAAGAAAATGAAAGGAAGGGGGGGCACCATGATAGGGGAACGGTAATAGTTATATTTACATTCACCTAAGGCATGCGTGCTGCCTGGCAAGGAGTGTGGTATCACAGGGTGGCGTTGCCTCACAGAATACGCCATCAAGTAATGACTGGCTGCAGGAGCGCATCCTAGTTTATTGCCAATGTTTCACCCTGATGAAAAGGCTGATTGGGCCCTGATGTGTTGGTCACCTGTTTCATTAGTTATGGGAGCCTGGAAGGCACCCCAGCACAATATAATTATTAAGGTTTTTAGTTGGTGGTGGCAGGTGCAGCATACCTTGCTTTGGGCACTGCACTGAAACTCAGACTGCAGGACACGAACTGCCCATCTTTGATTAGCAGAAGCAGCCAGCTGGATCTCCAACAAGCAGCATAAGAAATCTGCAGGACAGCCCTGTCACAATCACACAGGCTGCCTTCTCAAAGCTGAGGCTGAGTTTGACTGCACCTAGCATGGTGGTAAAGGAAGTGGAGGAGGAAGTGCTGGGAAACTGTGCGGTGCAGTGAGGGTTAATGAAGCCTTCTGCGCTGTCATAAGTAACAGTCTTACTCAATGCTGGCATTTGAACCCTGTGCCTGGGCAGGACTCTGGCCGGCTGGCAGTGGGGGAGGTAGGTTGCCGTGTGAGCACACGGACTTGCTGTTCTTTTATCAAATCTGACTTAACGGAAATAGCAGTAGTGCTGGTGCTGTTCTCCTTTTGAAAAAAAAAATAATAATTCAGAAACGACAGGGGGGGCACGGGCCCGAGTGCCCCTCCCTGGATCCGCCTATGCTGGAGACTGTGTATGCGGAAATGGTTGAGAGCTTCTGTATTGTGCACAACATTCACTATGAACATTGGGCCTAATTCAGATATGATCACAGCAGCAAATTTGTTAGCTAATGGGAAACACCATGGGGCTAATTCAGACCTGATCGGTGCAGTGCGTTTTCGCACAGCAACGATCAGGCCTGAACTGCGCATTCGCCGGTGCCACAGTGCGCCGGCACATGGCAGACTGCCGATGGCTGTCTTAGCCCAGCGATTGCCTCTGCCTGATTGACAGACAGAGACGGTCGCTGGGCGGGAGGGGGCGGTCCGACGGCGTTTAGCCGCCATTTAGGGGGCGCGGCCCACGCAACGCAGGCGTGCCCGGACCATTGTGGGGGTGCGGGTCGCGGTGGCTGCGTGACATCACATGCAGCAGCTGCGACCTAGGCTGCGACGAGTAGTCCCTGCCAGCGCGCAAGAGCGGCACTGGCTGGGAGCTACTATTCCAGTACAAAATCGCTTTTGTACATGTGCAGGGGTGTCGGCCCTGACATGCGGGGCGGACTAGCCCTGTGCTGGGCATCTCCACGCATGTCAGGGAAGCTGATCGTAGATGTGCTAAATTTAGCACATCTACGATCAGGTCTGAATCACCCCCATGTGCACTGCAGGGGGGAAGATATAATATTTGCAGAGATTTGGGTGGGTTAATTTGTTTCTGTGCAGGGTAAATACTAGCTGCTTTATTTTTACACTGCAATACAGTTTGAACACACCCCACCCAAATCTAACTCTCTCTGCACATGTTATATCTGTCAACCCCCCCGCCCCCCCGCAGTGCACACGAGCAACAAATTTTTAGCAAATGGGCAACACCAAGGGCCTAATTCAGACCTGATCGCTGCTGTACGTTTTCGCACAGCGGGCCATCAGGTCTGAACTGCACATGCGCAGGTGCTGCAGTGTGCCGGCATCTCTGCCTAGCGATTGCCTCTGCCTGATTGACAGGCAGTGGCGTTTGCTGGGCGGGAGGGCAGCTTTGGGTCCCCGTTTTAGGGGCGCGTACCGGGCAATTACAGGCGTGACTGGACCGGGCCGGGGGGTGGGCCGAGGTGACCCGGAGAGCGACTGGTAGCTCCCTGAGTGCGCGCAGGAGCTGTGCTGGTAGGGAGCTACTCTTCAGGTACAAAAGCATCGCTGCAGTGCCCCCATGTGTACTGTTAGATCTGGGTGGGTGCAGTGGTGTAACTAGAAATTGTTCTCCCCCAAGCCAAAAAATTCTTCGCCCCCCCCCCCCCCCTTCCCCATCCCCCATCTCCCATCTCCCATCTCCCATAATTGGCACTAGTAAAGGTACAAACATGCGCGTGTCGTTGAAAAAAGGGGTGTGGCTTCATTGGAATGGGCGTGACTTCACATAAAGGGGCGTGGCATTGCAGGAAAAGACTACCTTATACCCCAGTTTTGCAACCTGCACGCCCAGACGTTAGCCACCACAGGAAAGAAAAATAATCCTGATTCATGCCCCTTACATTATTTGTCATTTTTCCTCCTTATAGTAATGCCCAGTATACATTATGCCACATACTGCAATGGCCCTTAGACATTATGCCACACACAATAATGCACATGACACAGTATGCACACCGTAATGCCCCCAACACATTATGCCACACACCGTAATGCCTGTGACACATTATGACAGGAATCGCAATGCCCGTTATACATTATGCTACACACTGCATTGCCCCTGATACATTATAGCACATACAATGTCTGTGACACATTATGACACACACCGCAATGACCCTGAGACATTATACCACATGCCACAATGCCCGTGATATAGTATACAACACACCGTAATGCCTGACACATTATGACACACACCGCAATGTCCGTGATACATTATGCCACACACTGCAATGACCCTGAGACATTATACCACATATCACAATGCCCGTGATATAGTATACCAGGGGTGGCCAAACAGTCGATCGCGATCGACTGTTCGATCGCGGACATGCGACCAGTCAATCGCGATCCGCCGCCCAGCCACCCGAAGCCGCGCCTCTCCTGCCTGCCGCTCTGCCTCCTCAGTCTGGTCTGCGGCAGTGACGGCCGAGTGTATAGCTCAAATCAGGTGCCGGTTCGTTAGCCAATGAGAGCACGCGGACCGGCACCTGATTTGAGCCATACACGCTGCCGTCACCGCCGGAGATCAGACTGAGGAGGCAGAGCGACAGACAGGAGAAACGCGCGCTGCGCTCTCCACACACCAAAGGTGAGATCTTCTATGGGGGCATATCTGGCATTGTGGGCACATAGCTCAGTGGGGGCATATCTGGCACTGTGGGGTCATATGTGGCACTGGGGGCATATCTGGCTCTGCGGGCACATGGCACTGTGGGGGCATATCTGGCACTGTGGGGGCATATCTGTAATCTGGCGCTGTGGGGGCATATCTGTATCTGGCACTGTGGGGGCATATCTGGCACTGTGAGGGCATATCTGGCACTGTGGTCAGCGGTTGACCGAAAGTAACCTCACCGCGGACCACAAAGTTCCCACCATTGGTTACAATGGAGCGCATAGGCGCTACATTGTAACATTGCCGGGTGCTGCCTGTCATACAGTACAGGAGCACACAGCCAATCAGGAGGGTGCCACAATGTGGCGCTCCCTGATTGGCTGATGGAACCCTCTTAGACATAAGTCAGAGGGGGTTTCTGGCATTCGGGGAAAGGAGTCCCATGTGAAAACATGGGGCCCCTTTCAGTGCGAGGTCGGGTGTCCGTTTTGTTATTTTGCAAAGTACCAGGATTACAAATGGATTTAAAGAGGAGCCATCTACACTGGATTTTGTGAGTATAATTTTTTCAACAGGTACACCATGGATTCTACATGGAGAAGAGGACCGGCCCTCGTGTGAACATAGGTAAGTATGTGTATATGGAGGTGTGGATGTATGTATTAAAGTTTTACTTTCAAGGTGTGTGTCTTATGTTTTTATTGGGGTATTTTTTTAGTAGTAGTACTACAGGTACCAGCGGGCACGGTTTTCCAATGCATGCTGGTACTTGTGGTTCTCCAAGTACCAGCTTGCGGGGGAGGCTTGCTGGGACTTTTAGTACTGCTACTAAAAACAATATTCATTTTTTTACAAAAAGGCTATCAGCCTCCCATCCGCAGCCCTTGGATGGGGGGGACAGCCTCGGGCTTCACCCCTGGCCCTTGGGTGGCTGGAGGGGGGGGACCCCTTGATTGAAGGGGTCCCCACTCCTCCAGGGTACCCCGGCCAGGGGTGACTAGTTGGTTATGTAATGCCAGGGCCGCAGGGACCTAGATAAAAGTGTCCCCCGGCTGTGGCATTATGTATCTGGCTAGTGGAGCCTGGTGCTGGTTTCAGAAATACGGGGGACCCCTACGCTTTTTGTCCCACGTATTTTTGGAACCAGGACCAGGCGCAGAGCCCGGTGCTGGTTGTTTAAATATGGGGGAACCCCTGACATTTTTTCCCCCATATTTTTACAACCAGGACCGGCTCAAAGAGCCCGAGGCTGGTTTGACTTAGGAGGGGGGACCTCACGCATTTTTTTTAATTAAAAATAACAAATTCCCACCCCTTCCCACTGAAAAACATGCACGGATCTCATGGATCCGTGCATGCCTATCCAAACATGGGGGAAAAAAGCAGGTCTGGTTTTTTTTAGCACTTTTTCACGAATTGTATTTCAGCACGGCAGTGTTTGGCTATTGTCGGCAGTGTTTGTGATTTGCACATTTTAGTAAATGACCGATTTCTACCAAATTGCAGACGTATTTGACCGATGGTGTATTGATTCGTAATTTTTTCCTAGGAATTCCAAAATATTACGAATGCCCTCATCACTGCCGAGATTTTTGCTTAGTAAATTCCCGAAATGACACTTTGAAGAAAAAACGTCATCTCGGTCAAAATCGGGACCTTAGTAAATATACCCCACAGTGTGCTATAATGTGAATTTAGGATCATACTGTGTGCTATAATGTGAATTTTGGATCATACTGTGTGCTACAATGTGAATTTCAGCTCATACAGTGTGCTATAATGTGAATTTCGGCTCATTCTGTGTGCTGTAGAAACAGAATTTGTCGGCAGATAAGAACCATTTGGCCCATCTAGTCTGCCCCTTTTTTTTTTTTTACATTATTTTTTTATCTCTAACCTTATCTGATCCTTATTTCTTTGTAAGAATATCCTTATGTCTATCCCATGCATGTTTAAATTGCCCTACTGTCTTAGCCTCTACCACCCCTGATGGAAGGAATGGCGATTCGCCAGTCTGTATCACCAGTGCGCAGGGTTCTCTCCACTAACTGGCAACATTTTATTAGTAATGGCAACAATAGGAAATTTAGAAGCGAACGGGAAGGGCATTACTAAGTGGGAGGGGCTATGATTAGGGGGAGGAGTCATAATTCTTAAACCGCCCCCCCTAAAAGTTAAGTCTAGATCCGCCACTGACTACTACACAAATAAACCTTGGCAGAGAATGACCTGAAGAATATATAAGATGGGAAGAACAAATGTAGAAGCAGATTTCCCCACAACATTGGGCCTGATTCAGATGTGGTTGTTCTTGCTGCTGCTGGTGCTATCTTTTGCCTATGCAATTGCTATGATATGAGAATATGGGCAGATTCTAACCCGATAGGGATGCCCACTGCTGTCACATATCTCCGCCCAACAGCGTATAATTACTGATGCATTGGTACCAACGTTGCAAATCAGGTCATGTCACAGAGTCTGAGTATCTCTGAAGACACGCTGGCTGAGTTGCTCTCCCGGGATGCAGAGAGCTCTCCAGTAGCAACTAAGGGGGTAATTCAGATCTGATAGCTGCTGTGCATTTTCGCACAGTGGGCAATCAGGTCCTAACTGCGCATGCATATGCACCTGAATGCGCAGGCCCGTCGGACAACAATGGGCATCTCCGGTCAGCGATGGGATGGTGCGAAAATTCCGATCGCATGGGCGTTCCGTTCACAAGGTGATTGACAGTGGGGGGGGGGGGCATTTGTGGGTGCAACTGAGTGTTTACAGCAAGTGTCCGGAAAAACTCAGGCGTTCCCAAGCATTTTCAGGTAGGGTGTTTGACGTTATCTCCGACCCTGATCAGCCTGTTCTCATTGCACTGTAGGAATAAGTCCTGGGTTGCGCACAGACTGCACACAGTGGATTTTCACAGCTCGACATACACATGGGATCACACACTTGCACAGCGAATTTATACTAGAGATGTGCACTTGAAATTTTTCGGGTTTTGTGTTTTGGTTTTCGGTTCGGTTCCGCGGCCTTTTTTTGGGTTCGACCGCGTTTTGGCAAAACCTCACCGAATTTTTTTTGTCGGATTCGGGTGTGTTTTGGATTCGGGTGTTTTTTTCAAAAAACACTAAAAAACAGCTTAAATCATAGAATTTGGGTTTCATTTTGATCCCAAAGTATTATTAACCTCAAAAACCATAATTTCCACTCATTTTCAGTCTATTCTGAATACCTCACACCTCACAATATTATTTTTAGTCCTAAAATTTGCACCGAGGTCGCTGGATGACTAAGCTAAGCGACCCTAGTGGCCGACACAAACACCTGGCCCATCTAGGAGTGGCACTGCAGTGTCACGCAGGATGGCCCTTCCAAAAAACACTCCCCAAACAGCACATGACGCAAAGAAAAAAAGAGGCGCAATGAGGTAGCTGTGTGAGTAAGATAAGCGACCCTAGTGGCCGACACAAACACCTGGCTCATCTAGGAGTGGCACTGCAGTGTCACGCAGGATGGCCCTTCCAAAAAACACTCCCCAAACAGCACATGACGCAAAGAAAAAAAGAGGCGCAATGAGGTAGCTGTGTGAGTAAGATAAGCGACCCTAGTGGCCGACACAAACACCTGGCCCATCTAGGAGTGGCACTGCAGTGTCACGCAGGATGGCCCTTCCAAAAAACACTCCCCAAACAGCACATGACGCAAAGAAAAAAAGAGGCGCAATGAGGTAGCTGTGTGAGTAAGATAAGCGACCCTAGTGGCCGACACAAACACCTGGCCCATCTAGGAGTGGCACTGCAGTGTCACGCAGGATGGCCCTTCCAAAAAACACTCCCCAAACAGCACATGACGCAAAGAAGAAAAAAAGAGGCGCAATGAGGTAGCTGTGTGAGTAAGCTAAGCGACCCTAGTTGCCGACACAAACACCTGGCCCATCTAGGAGTGGCACTGCAGTGTCACGCAGGATGGCCCTTCCAAAAAACACTCCCCAAACAGCACATGACGCAAAGAAAAAAAGAGGCGCAATGAGGTAGCTGTGTGAGTAAGCTAAGCGACCCTAGTGGCCGACACAAACACCTGGCCCATCTAGGAGTGGCACTGCAGTGTCACGCAGGATGGCCCTTCCAAAAAACACTCCCCAAACAGCACATGACGCAAAGAAAAAAAGAGGCGCAATGAGGTAGCTGTGTGAGTAAGATAAGCGACCCTAGTGGCCGACACAAACACCTGGCCCATCTAGGAGTGGCACTGCAGTGTCACGCAGGATGGCCCTTCCAAAAAACACTCCCCAAACAGCACATGACGCAAAGAAAAAAAGAGGCGCAATGAGGTAGCTGTGTGAGTAAGATAAGCGACCCTAGTGGCCGACACAAACACCTGGCCCATCTAGGAGTGGCACTGCAGTGTCACGCAGGATGGCCCTTCCAAAAAACACTCCAAAAACAGCACATGACGCAAAGAAGAAAAAAAGAGGCGCAATGAGGTAGCTGTTTGAGTAAGCTAAGCGACCCTAGTGGCCGACACAAACACCTGGCCCATCTAGGAGTGGCACTGCAGTGTCACGCAGGATGGCCCTTCCAAAAAACACTCCCCAAACAGCACATGACGCAAAGAAGAAAAAAAGAGGCACAATGAGGTAGCTGTGTGAGTAAGCTAAGCGACCCTAGTGGCCGACACAAACACCTGGCCCATCTAGGAGTGGCACTGCAGTATCACGCAGGATGGCCCTTCCAAAAAACACTCCCCAAACAGCACATGACGCAAAGAAGAAAAAAAGAGGCGCAATGAGGTAGCTGTGTGAGTAAAATAAGCGACCCTAGTGGCCGACACAAACACCTGGCCCATCTAGGAGTGGCACTGCAGTGTCACGCAGGATGGCCCTTCCAAAAAACACTCCCCAAACAGCACATGACGCAAAGAAAAATGAAAGAAAAAAGAGGTGCAAGATGGAATTGTCCTTGGGTCCTCCCACCCACCCTTATGTTGTATAAACAGGACATGCACACTTTAACCAACCCATCATTTCAGTGACAGGGTCTGCCACACGACTGTGACTGAAATGACGGGTTGGTTTGGACCCCCACCGAAAAAGAAGCAATTAATCTCTCCTTGCACAAACTGGCTCTACAGAGGCAAGATGTCCACCTCATCATCATCCTCCGATATATCACCGTGTACATCCCGCTCCTCACAGATTATCAATTCGTCCCCACTGGAATCCACCATCTCAGCTCCCTGTGTACTTTGTGGAGGCAATTGCTGCTGGTCAATGTCTCCACGGAGGAATTGATTATAATTCATTTTAATGAACATCATCTTCTCCACATTTTCTGGAAGTAACCTCGTACGCCGATTGCTGACAAGGTGAGCGGCGGCACTAAACACTCTTTCGGAGTACACACTTGTGGGAGGGCAACTTAGGTAGAATAAAGCCAGTTTGTGCAAGGGCCTCCAAATTGCCTCTTTTTCCTGCCAGTATAAGTACGGACTGTCTGACGTGCCTACTTGGATGCGGTCATTCATATAATCCTCCACCATTCTTTCAATGGGGAGAGAATCATATGCAGTGACAGTAGACGACATGTCCGTAATCGTTGGCCGGTCCTTCAGTCCGGACCAGATGTCAGCATCAGCAGTCGCTCCAGACTGCCCTGCATCACCGCCAGCGGGTGGGCTCGGAATTCTGAGCCTTTTCCTCGCACCCCCAGTTGCGGGAGAATGTGAAGGAGGAGATGTTGACAGGTCGCGTTCCGCTTGACTTGACAATTTTGTCACCAGCAGGTCTTTGAACCCCAGCAGACTTGTGTCTGCCGGAAAGAGAGATCCAAGGTAGGTTTTAAATCTAGGATCGAGCACGGTGGCCAAAATGTAGTGCTCTGATTTCAACAGATTGACCACCCGTGAATCCTTGTTAAGCGAATTAAGGGCTCCATCCACAAGTCCCACATGCCTAGCGGAATCGCACCCTTTTAGCTCCTCCTTCAATGCCTCCAGCTTCTTCTGCAAAAGCCTGATGAGGGGAATGACCTGACTCAGGCTGGCAGTGTCTGAACTGACTTCACGTGTGGCAAGTTCAAAAGGTTGCAGAACCTTGCACAACGTTGAAATCATTCTCCACTGCGCTTGAGACAGGTACATTCCACCTCCTATATCGTGCTCAATTGTATAGGCTTGAATGGCCTTTTGCTGCTCCTCCAACCTCTGAAGCATATATAGGGTTGAATTCCACCTCGTTACCACTTCTTGCTTCAGATGATGGCAGGGCAGGTTCAGGCATTTTTGGTGGTGCTCCAGTCTTCTGTACGTGGTGCCTGTACGCCGAAAGTGTCCCGCAATTCTTCTGGCCACCGACAGCATCTCTTGCACGCCCCTGTCGTTTTTTTAAAAATTCTGCACCACCAAATTCAAGGTATGTGCAAAACATGGGACGTGCTGGAATTTGCCCATATTTAATGCACACACAATATTGCTGGCGTTGTCCGATGCCACAAATCCACAGGAGAGTCCAATTGGGGTAAGCCATTCCGCGATGATCTTCCTCAGTTGCCGTAAGAGGTTTTCAGCTGTGTGCGTATTCTGGAAACCGGTGATACAAAGCGTAGCCTGCCTAGGAAAGAGTTGGCGTTTGCGAGATGCTGCTACTGGTGCCGCCGCTGCTGTTCTTGCGGCGGGAGTCCATACATCTACCCAGTGGGCTGTCACAGTCATATAGTCCTGACCCTGCCCTGCTCCACTTGTCCACATGTCCGTGGTTAAGTGGACATTGGGTACAACTGCATTTTTTAGGACACTGGTGAGTCTTTTTCTAACGTCCGTGTACATTCTCGGTATCGCCTGCCTAGAGAAGTGGAACCTAGATGGTATTTGGTAACGGGGGCACACTACCTCAAGAAATTGTCTAGTTCCTTGTGAACTAACGGCGGATACCGGACGCACGTCTAACACCAACATAGTTGTCAAGGCCTCAGTTATCCGCTTTGCAACAGGATGACTGCTGTGATATTTCATCTTCCTCGCAAAGGACTGTTGGACAGTCAATTGCTTGGTGGATGTAGTAAAAGTGGGCTTACGACTTCCCCTCTGGGATGACCATCGACTCCCAGCAGCAACAACAGCAGCGCCAGCAGCAGTAGGCGTTACACGCAAGGATGCATCGGAGGAATCCCAGGCAGGAGAGGACTCGTCAGAATTGCCAGTGACATGGCCTGCAGGACTATTGGCATTCCTGGGGAAGGAGGAAATTGACACTGAGGGAGTTGGTGGGGTGGTTTGCGTGAGCTTGGTTACAAGAGGAAGGGATTTACTGGTCAGTGGACTGCTTCCGCTGTCGCCCAAAGTTTTTGAACTTGTCACTGACTTATTATGAATGCGCTGCAGGTGACGTATAAGGGAGGATGTTCCGAGGTGGTTAACGTCCTTACCCCTACTTATTACAGCTTGACAAAGGCAACACACGGCTTGACAAATGTTGTCCGCATTTCTGGTGAAATACTTCCACACCGAAGAGCTGATTTTTTTGGTATTTTCACCAGGCATGTCAACGGCCCTATTCCTCCCACGGACAACAGGTGTCTCCCCGGGTGCCTGACTTAAACAAACCACCTCACCATCAGAATCCTCCTTGTCAATTTCCTCCCCAGCGCCAGCAACACCCATATCCTCCTCATCCTGGTGTACTTCAACACTGACATCTTCAATCTGACTATCAGGAACTGGACTGCGGGTGCTCCTTCCAGCACTTGCAGGGGGCGTGCAAATGGTGGAAGGCGCATGCTCTTCACGTCCAGTGTTGGGAAGGTCAGGCATTGCAACCGACACAATTGGACTCTCCTTGTGGATTTGGGATTTCTAAGAACGCACAGTTCTTTGCGGTGCTTTTGCCAGCTTGAGTCTTTTCATTTTTCTAGCGAGAGGCTGAGTGCTTCCATCCTCATGTGAAGCTGAACCACTAGCCATGAACATAGGCCAGGGCCTCAGCCGTTCCTTGCAACTCCGTGTGGTAAATGGCATATTGGCAAGTTTACGCTTCTCCTCCGACAATTTTATTTTAGATTTTGGAGTCCTTTTTTTACTGATATTTGGTGTTTTGGATTTTACATGCTCTGTACTATGACATTGGGCATCGGCCTTGGCAGACGACGTTGCTGGCATTTCATCGTCTTGGCCATGACTAGTGGCAGCAGCTTCAGCACGAGGTGGAAGTGGATCTTGATCTTTCCCTAATTTTGGAACCTCAACATTTTTGTTCTCCATATTTTAATAGGCACAACTAAAAGGCACCTCAGGTAAACAATGGAGATGGATGGATACTAGTATACTTATGGATGGACCAGCGACTGCCGACACAGAGGTAGCTACAGCCGTGGACTACCGTACTGTGTCTGCTGCTAATATAGACTGGATGATAATGAGATGAAATTAATATATATATATATATAAATATATAATATCACTAGTACTGCAGCCGGACAGGTATATATATTTATTATGTAATGACTGATGACGGACCAGCTGGACACTGTCAGCTCAGCAGCACCGCAGACTGCTACAGTAAGCTACTATAGTAGTATGTATCAAGAAGAAAGAAAAAAAAAAACCACGGGTAGGTGGTATACAATTATGGATGGACCAGCGACTGCCGACACAGAGGTAGCTACAGCCGTAGACTACCGTACTGTGTCTGCTGCTAATATAGACTGGATGATAATGAGGTGAAATTAATATATATATATATATATAATATCACTAGTACTGCAGCCGGACAGGTATATATATTTATTATGTAATGACTGATGACGGACCTGCTGGACACTGTCAGCTCAGCAGCACCGCAGACTGCTACAGTAAGCTACTATAGTAGTATGTATCAAGAAGAAAGAAAAAAAAAACACGGGTAGGTGGTATACAATTATGGATGGACCAGCGACTGCCGACACAGAGGTAGCTACAGCCGTGGACTACCGTACTGTGTCTGCTGCTAATATAGACTGGATGATAATGAGATGAAATTAATATATATATATATAATATCACTAGTACTGCAGCCGGACAGGTATATATATTTATTATGTAATGACTGATGACGGACCTGCTGGACACTGTCAGCTCAGCAGCACCGCAGACTGCTACAGTAAGCTACTATAGTAGTATGTATCAAGAAGAAAGGGAAAAAAAAAAACACGGGTAGGTGGTATACAATTATGGATGGACCAGCGACTGCCGACACAGAGGTAGCTACAGCCGTGGACTACCGTACTGTGTCTGCTGCTAATATAGACTGGATGATAATGAGATGAAATTAATATATATATATATAATATCACTAGTACTGCAGCCGGACAGGTATATATATTTATTATGTAATGACTGATGACGGACCTGCTGGACACTGTCAGCTCAGCAGCACCGCAGACTGCTACAGTAAGCTACTATAGTAGTATGTATCAAGAAGAAAGGGAAAAAAAAAAAACACGGGTAGGTGGTATACAATTATGGATGGACCAGCGACTGCCGACACAGAGGTAGCTACAGCCGTGGACTACCGTACTGTGTCTGCTGCTAATATAGACTGGATGATAATGAGATGAAATTAATATATATATATATATATATATATATAATATCACTAGTACTGCAGCCGGACAGGTATATATATTTATTATGTAATGACTGATGACGGACCTGCTGGACACTGTCAGCTCAGCAGCACCGCAGACTGCTACAGTAAGCTACTATAGTAGTATGTATCAAGAAGAAAGAAAAAAAAAAAAACACGGGTAGGTGGTATACAATTATATATATATTATATACAATTATATATATATATATATATATATATATATATATATTAAACTGGTGGTGATTAATTAAACTGGTGGTCAGGTCACTGGTCACACTATCAGCAACTTGCAAGTAGTACTCCTAAGCAGACAATCACAATATATATACTGGTGGTCAGTGTGGTCACAATGGCAGTGTGGCACTCTGGCAGCAGAGTGCCAGCAAAAGTGTGCACTGTACGTTAAAATATGTACTCCTGCTCTCAGACTCTAACTGCTCCCCACTGTCTCCCCCACAAGTCAGATATACAGTCACACTATCACTTCAGCAAGTAGTAGTACTCCTCCTAATGCTCCCCAAAATTACTAAAGTAAATACTGTGTCTCTCTCTACTCTAGTCTCACTCTCTTCTCTATAAACGGAGAGGACGCCAGCCACGTCCTCTCCCTATCAATCTCAATGCACGTGTGAAAATGGCGGCGACGCGCGGCTCCTTATATAGAATCCGAGTCTCGCGATAGAATCCGAGCCTCGCGAGAATCCGACAGCGGGATGATGACGTTCGGGCGCGCTCGGGTTAACCGAGCAAGGCAAGAAGATCCGAGTCGCTCGGACCCGTGTAAAAAAACATGAAGTTCGGGCGGGTTCGGATTCCGAGGAACCGAACCCGCTCATCTCTAATTTATACCCCCCCTGGAGGCGGCGACTATCTGATCGCAGGACAGTAACATTAGCAGCCCAGCGATCAGGTCTGAATTTCCCCCTAAGATCGCAACTGCTAATTTATACACACCTAGAAGATAAGTTTTTCTTTTTTAATTTCTGGAACAAATGTTACATTTTCAGAAAAATCTTTACAAATAGAACCATAAGTATTAGCAATAAAATGTCAATTATGAACTGTTGTAGATGTTTTATAATGGGGATCTGAGTAATAACAACTAATAGGAATTATTTACTTAGTAGTACAGAAACCATTGGAAATAGGGGCTCTTAACTCCTGACCTAAAAAACAAGGCACAGTCAAAGGACAAGAGCCCCCGATGTAAACAAATTATAAAGGATACGACAGTTAATAATTGGATCCCTGTAATATTGTTGCAACATTAAACTATCAGCGCAATGTGATAACATTATTTATTTTAAACACTACAGAAAGATTCTATTTTCCCTGCACAAACTGTCTCTAATAAGGTCTCAGCCATTTCCTAGCTGATTATGACATCACAAGACGCATCATAATTGCACTGTGGCTCAGGGTTATATCACAGGCTTTAGCAGTTTTAGTCTTTTGATAGGTAGTTTTCAGTGGAGTAAGACAGAAATTGAGTTTATTGTAGTTAAGGAGATTTTTTATGATATTTTTACCAACCATGAGTGACACAGGAGAGGATCTGACATCTGAAGGTAAGTGGTCATTATCATTATAATATAATCATTTTTACTAAGCAGAAATACATAATTATATTTGGATAGAGCCATAGACACATGCATACCTCTGCAGGTATCAGGACACACAGTACATAATACATAACTTACTATACACAATGTAAGAAACCTCACACTGGTCTGCAGTAATGCAGTGAGTGAGTGTTATAATAATATATTATGTGAGATGGTGTTTGATTTAGGAGTGAGGACTCGCCTGTGTGTAGGGGTTTGTTATATGATAATAATAAATATATATCCTCACGGGGTTATATAAGATATCAATTTTATACGTGCTGCCTACTCTCCCGTCCTGTGGGAGACACAACAGTTTTGCGGTAGTAGCCCAGTTTTATGGGTAGTGTATAGGAGACAGCCAATGGGAGTGTGGGGGTGGGCTTAGGAGGAGAGTGATGCCTAATGCTGAGTCCCTAATGCGCATGGAGGCTGTTTTACACAACGCTGCCATCCCAGGGTAATACAAGCCAGCACATATATTACATACAACATGCATGTTTATATGTGCTAAGCGCCCCCACCCCCTGCACTATGTAGTCAGCTCTGCAGCCCAGGAGCTGCAGCCGCCTCTGAAAAGGAGGGTGCCCTGGAATGCTGCGCACCACTTTATTTACTTGTTTGTCACTCTTTAAGAAACCAGCTCTCATGAGCACATAAGACTTTTCATTCCAGCCTCTGGTGTGTAGGCTTATTCGCATATATAGTATGGGCCAGGGTCTGGTTACCATTGATAGCTAGCAGGCCCAGACCTTTACTTTGGAGACTGGGGGGTACTCAAATTTCCTAAAGCTTGTAAAATAGAATTCGTGATGTTGCCCTTAGCAACCAATCAGATGCTGTCTATCATTTCCTTATCGCCTTTTAGAAAATGATAGACAGCATCTGATTGGTTGCTATGGGCAATGTCACCAATTCTCTGTTTTAAAAGCTTTAGTAAATGTACCCCTGTGTATGCAGAATGTAGAGGTTATTAACAATACTGCTCATGTAGCTGAAGCAACTCTTTTATATTCATAATTGCTTTTCAGAAACCAGAGGTTCCAAAACTTGGTCCTCAATGCACCCTAACAGTCCATGTTTTAAGGACATTCATGTTTGATTCTAAGTGAATTAATTAGTACCTCAATTTTAATTTAACCCTGTGTGGTCAGCCATGTATATCCTTAAAACCTGGTCTGTTATGGTGTCTTGAGGACTGTGTATGGGAACCACTGATATAAGGAATTGATATGTGTAACATGGCTGCAAATGAAATGAAATGTATTCACCTAAACTTTTATTTTTCTTGTACAGCCGGCCTTAATCTCCAGTCACTGAGAGGACCACAGATAGCTTATATAGCTGTGGGCTTGGCATGCTTTCTGGGTGTATTGGCCTTCATCATTTACACCTGGTAAGTTACTAACATCATGTACAAATAATATTACAGTTGATTTATCTAGATAAAAGGTATATTATCCTATGCAATGGCTAACCTCCCATGCCAATATCCAATGGTGTAAAGTATCTGAACTTAATTAATTACAATAGTAAAAGTCAGAATTTTGATCTATAGGAAACCGTCACATGCCGGAGTTGCTAAGTTGTCGTCCTGACATTTCTCATGCAGGTTTAGGCACTTCAGTACCTGCTAGTTGGGATTACAGTGACGATTTAAGAAATATGTCTGTACATAACCTTAAACACCTACAATGGAAACAGGAACTCGGAATTATGGGAAAGGGAATTTATTGAAATAAACTATATTTTACAACTTTAAATATATAAACAAAACAAACATATCAAGAGAGGGAGAGAGGGAGGGAGCAACTAGCAGAACGTTAGATTTACTTTTAAGACGATTTGGATATGGAGAGGGTTAATACAGAATGATTGGTGTTAACATATGAAGATATTATTTAAGTGATATACTAATACATAAAGTGCCACTATATATTGCCTTTGAAGTCATGTAAGACATGGAGACCCCATAGTTACTTTCTGTGTTCTGCTACTGACTACTTCTCATTATTTTCTGCAGTTGTAAGAAATGCAGGTCAAAGGCTGACCCAGAGGAAGACATCGAAGCCAACTTTGTCACAGACCCAGGTAATATTACCTAGAGTAATACATAAATGTACTGACCACAGGACAAACAAAATCAACTCTATTCTTAGTCATGTTGTTAAAGCATAGAATGCAAAACCCTTTAGGCAGAGATGTATCAAGCCTTGGAGAGAGATAAATTGGAGAGAGTTAAAGTTCCTTCCTACCAATCAGCTTCTTATAGGATATACTAGAAAAATGACAGCTAGAAGCTGATAGGTTGGTACTTTACCTCTCTCCACTTTATCTATCTCTAATATTTTACAATTATCCCCCTTAATGTTTTACTCTTGCTATTGTTTTGGATGTAAATGTATTTAGGCAGCTGTATAAGGGTGCCAGTCACTGGAGGGCGCCACATGCTAATGCTGAATCTGTTTTAAAAAAAATTGACATTGTTCTAGGCTAGCCACCACTGTCAGTCACCTCACCACAGGCAGTGAGTGCACTTGTCACTGCCAGTGCTAGGCATCCTCTCAACGCTGTGTTTGTTGTGCGCTGGCAGCACTGCTTGTTTACAAGTCAATCACCCTTTGGACTCAGAGCCTGGCCCTGGCCTGCTCTCTCACTCCCTTATCGCCTCCTCTTCCTCTAAGAGGTAACCAGCAATGTTGCCAGGGACTGAGAAGAGTAGGCTTCACTAGTAAGTTGTCTGGTATGCAGTGGTGGATTTTACCCCAGGTAAAGTCTGCCACCCAGCTTAGTGTTATTGAACAAGATGCAGTCCATGAGACTGCACTGGCTTTACTGTGACTAGCAGTCATTTCTATTGGAAGTTCTACATGTCAGTCACAGACACACAAGGCAGTCCCATTGGTTGGTGTTTCCTCTCTCTGGGACTGTCAGACTGGGCTGTGATAAGCAGTGAGCTGGCTTCGTATAGGAAGCCAATCCCTGCCTTTGGCACAGCCCAATCTGATCTGGCTTCTATGGGCTTCAGGTGATGCAGTCCATAGGAGCTGGGGGTTTATGCATGTGCAATCGCACCATGGCGTCATTGAAAGCTAGTGTGGTGTGGCAAGTTAGACAGCACGGCAGCAAACTTTGGTGTACTGTACAGTAGACTAATGTGTAGCTATTTTTCTACAAATGCAATAGAGCACTATATCAGCAAAGGGTCTGCTGATGTATGCTGGAGTGTGCAGAACATAGAATGATGATGATAATAATAATAATAATAATAATAATAATAATAATAATAAAAAACCTAGGTAAATTTTAAAACTAATCAATACTGTACCAGGCAGCTTTACCGGTGATGGTGGTGGGTGGGTAGGTATTGTCTAGCTTTGTCTAGGGCACCTGGAAACCTTGCATCGGCCCTGTATACAATTATCTGGCCGATCCTTCTGACATGTACTGTATATTTACATGACTGATCTGAAAACATCGATCAGTCAGACATGACAGACCATTCAGCATGTACGTCCGATGCAACATTTTGAAGTGTCAAGTCAGCCGCATTGGTCAGTGTATGCACTGCCGCAGCTGACATTTCCCCTGTTCCTTCTCAGCGGAGGAACAGGGAAAGGTCTTCTCCCCAGGGAAGGAATGCAGATATCCTGTGGCAATAGACTGTGAGATATCATATAGCTAGGTCGGACTGGCCCTTAGGAGTAAATGGAAACCCTCGGAGGGCCCTACTGCCTGATGCCCACCTCCTCTTCCCCTTGTGCTATTATACGCTTATGTTGTTATTATAACTCCCTGCTCTGTGTCATGATATCACATCATTCTACTGGGTTTTGGTTCAGTGTATATAAGATTAGTTTTAAAAGACAGTATAAAATGCAATGTTTTTGTAGCTCTTCATAGGGAATGATAGGAAAATTAGCAGCAAAAAGCTGCAACTGTGGATCCCCCTGGCCGATTGTGAATAATGATATGGATTTGTGGGGTTTGTAAATTTAGATAGAGTTCTATATGATTTATCAAGGCACAGGTGTAACCACCTCCAGCTATTGCTTCCTTATAAAGTACTATTTTTCTTTTTTGCATGTTTTGATAATTAGACCCCTTAATAACTAACGAATAAGTGTGGGCTGCGTATTACCTGTTACTAACTGTTTCTTTTTACATTTTAATAGATAATGAAGAACTAAGGCGTCTGGTAATAGAGATGACACCAGTCTATGGGATAAAGAGCATTCTTAAAAAAAAAGAAGAGGATAACAACAATGCCAAATTTAAATCCCAAAAGAAGGTTCATTTTAAGGATTATCTTGAATCCATTAAGAAGGCAGAAAAAGACCAAAAAGCCAAAAAGATAAGAAAAATAAAATATAAACAAGCAGGCAAATAAAAACATTGAGAAAATGATACAACCGGGGGCATGGCTTGGACACCATCTGGAAGGAAGCAGGCAGGTTAGCTGCTCCTGAGGCGTACCTGGACGCTTGCCATGCCTGGACTCAAGGACCAGCCGCAGGACACACTGAGACTGTGTTGCAACGAGGCATCGGACCTGCTTGCCTGCCGAGCTGCCGGACACCTTCTCGGTTGTGGGTGCCCAATACAACGGTCAATGCAGAGGACCATGACCAGCAACGTCCCCCCCCATGTGCTCCAGAGAGGGCCTGGAGGTGGTAGTATTGTGAGACCAGAGCTGGACAATGGACCAGGGCCTAAGGCAGTGGCAGAGAGCAAAGCTGATCTGAAGGAGGGGAGTCCCCATATAGGCCAGTGTATAAGGAGAAGCGGAGGCCAGACGGGGAGATAATCACCTTCCAGCTGCCCACTAACTTCAGGCAGTCAGTGAACTTTACCCCACTGTGTATCAATAACATACAAGTACTGTACTGTGAATTTGCAGGCCGTTCTTCACTGCATATTTATAACATGTACATACTGTGACTCCACAATGAATGATTTCTGAAATAAAGGGTCACGTAAATATATACTATTATACTGTAGTTTTTGTACAACTTGAGTGTGTTCAGCAATATAATCATGACTATCAATCGAGAGAAGAGCAGCACCAAGCAAATACTAGCGCTGCAGCTGCTGCCACCAGTCATGACAATGCTAGCTCTTCAATTTCATCTACTGAAGCTGCTGTGCAAAGGCATAGAGGGTTTCATTCAGGGCATCTGAAAATAAATAAATATATATATATATATATATATATATATATATATATATATATATAAATATATATATAGTGGCATTGCCGGTGCTGCACTCAAAGCATACTTTCAATAAAAGGCACAAAGGTGGAAGGTTAACATATATATATATATAGATATAGATAGATAGATAGATAGATAGATAGATAGATTGATAGATAGATAGGTAGGTAGATAGATAGATAGATAGATAGATAGATAGATAGATAGATAGATAGATAGATAGATAGATAGATAGAGATATAGATATATATACATATATTACAGTAGTAAATAAAAAACACATTTAATAAAGGGGAAAGGTTAGTGCAGAAAAACATAAAATTGGAAACATGCCATTCACCACACGCAGTGGCAAGGAAAGAGTCAGGCCTTGGCCTTTATTTATAAGTGGTGGTTTTGCAACTGTCAGTGAGGCATCTTCTTCTGCTTCTCATGACACAAGACCTTTTCACTCAGATTCTAGAAGAGGTGCAAAAAATTAAAATAAAAACCACTAAGGCAGTAGAACAAACTGTGTGTTCAGAACCAACACACATTAGAGATGAGCGGGTTCGGTTCCTCGGAATCCGAACCCCCCCGAACTTCAGCCTTTTTACACAGGTCCGAGGCAGAATCGGATCTTCCCGCCTTGCTCGGCTAACCCGAGCGCGCCCGAACGTCATCATCCCGCTGTCGGATTCTCGCGAGGCTCGTATTCTATCGCGAGACTCGGATTCTATATAAGGAGCCGCGCGTCGCCGCCATTTTCACACGTGCATTGAGATTGATAGGGAGAGGACGTGGCTGGCGTCCTCTCCGTTTAGATAGAGAGTGAGACACTTGATTTACTAGTAATTTAATTTTAGTAATTTTGGGGAGCATTAGGAGTACTCAGAGAGTGCAGAGTTTTGCTGATAGTTATACTAGTGACCAGTGACCACCAGTTTTATTTATTATTTAAAATCCGTTCTCTGCCTGAAAAAAAACGATACACAGTCACATACCATATCTGTGCTCAGCCTCAGTGTGCTGCATGATAATATCATCTATGTATATCTGACTGTGCTGAGTGCTCACTGCTCACACAGCTTAATTGTGGGGGAGACTGGGGAGCAGTTATAGCATGAGTACATAACAGTGCACACTTTTGCTGCCAGTGTGACTGACCAGTGACCACCAGTATATTGTCTGCCTGAAAAAGTTAAACACTCGTGTGGTGTTTTTTTTTTTTATTCTATAAACGCATTCTGCTGACAGACAGTGTCCAGCAGGTCCGTCATTCATTATATTATAATATATACCTGCAGTAGTGATATATATATATTTTTTATATCATTATCATCCAGTCTATACTAGCAGACGCAGTACGGTAGTCCACGGCTGTAGCTACCTCTGTGTCGGCAGTGCTCTTCCATAATTGTATACCTACCTGTGGTGGGTTTTTTTTTCTATCTTCTTCATACTAGTAGTTTAGGAGTCTGCTACTGACAGTGTCCAGCAGGTCCGTCATTATATAATATATACCTGTCCTGCAGTAGTGATATATATATATTTTTTATATCATTATCATCCAGTCTATACTAGCAGACGCAGTACGGTAGTCCACGGCTGTAGCTACCTCTGTGTCGGCAGTGCTCATCCATAATTGTATACCTACCTGTGGTGGGTTTTTTTTTTCTATCTTCTTCATACTAGTAGTTTAGGAGTCTGCTGCTGACAGTGTCCAGCAGGTCCGTCATTATATAATATATACCTGTCCTGCAGTAGTGATATATATATATTTTTTATCATTATCATCCAGTCTATACTAGCAGACGCAGTACGGTAGTCCACGGCTGTAGCTACCTCTGTGTCGGCAGTGCTCGTCCATAATTGTATACCTACCTGTGGTGGTTTTTTTTTTCTATCTTCTTCATACTAGTAGTTTAGGAGTCTGCTGCTGACAGTGTCCAGCAGGTCCGTCATTATATAATATATACCTGTCCTGCAGTAGTGATATATATATATTTTTTATATCATTATCATCCAGTCTATACTAGCAGACGCAGTACGGTAGTCCACGGCTGTAGCTACCTCTGTGTCGGCAGTGCTCGTCCATAATTGTATACCTACCTGTGGTGGGGTTTTTTTTTCTATCTTCTTCATACTAGTAGTTTAGGAGTCTGCTGCTGACAGTGTCCAGCAGGTCCGTCATTATATAATATATACCTGTCCTGTAGTAGTGATATATATATTTTTTATATCATTATCATCCAGTCTATACTAGCAGACGCAGTACGGTAGTCCACGGCTGTAGCTACCTCTGTGTCGGCAGTCACTCGTCATCCATAAGTATACTAGTATCCATCCATCTCCATTGTTTACCTGAGGTGCCTTTTAGTTGTGCCTATTAAAATATGGAGAACAAAAATGTTGAGGTTCCAAAAATAGGGAAAGATCAAGATCGACTTCCACCTCGTGCTGAAGCTGCTGCCACTAGTCATGGCCGAGACGATGAAATGCCATCAACGTCGTCTGCCAAGGCCGATGCAAAATGTCATAGTACAGAGCATGTAAAATCCAAAACACCAAATATCAGTAAAAAAAGGACTCAAAAATCTAAAATAAAATCGTCGGAGGAGAAGCGTAAACTTGCCAATATGCCATTTACCACACGGAGTGGCAAGGAACGGCTGAGGCCCTGGCCTATGTTCATGGCTAGTGGTTCAGCTTCACATGAGGATGGAAGCACTCAGCCTCTCGCTAGAAAAATGAAAAGACTTAAGCTGGCAAAAGCACAGCAAAGAACTGTGCGTTCTTCGAAATCCCAAATCCACAAGGAGAGTCCAATTGTGTCGGTTGCGATGCCTGACCTTCCCAACACTGGACGTGAAGAGCATGCGCCTTCCACCATTTGCACGCCCCCTGCAAGTGCTGGAAGGAGTACCCGCAGTCCAGTTCCTGATAGTCAGATTGAAGATGTCAGTGTTGAAGTACATCAGGATGAGGAGGATATGGGTGTTGCTGGCGCTGGGGAGGAAATTGACCAGGAGGATTCTGATGGTGAGGTGGTTTGTTTAAGTCAGGCACCCGGGGAGACACCTGTTGTCCGTGGGAGGAATATGGCCATTGACATGCCTGGTGAAAATACCAAAAAAATCAGCTCTTCGGTGTGGAAATATTTCAACAGAAATGCGGACAACATTTGTCAAGCCGTGTGTTGCCTTTGTCAAACTGTAATAAGTAGGGGTAAGGACGTTAACCACCTCGGAACATCCTCCCTTATACGTCACCTGCAGCGCATTCATCATAAGTCAGTGACAAGTTCAAAAACTTTGGGCGACAGCGGAAGCAGTCCACTGACCAGTAAATCCCTTCCTCTTGTAACCAAGCTCACGCAAACCACCCCACCAACTCCCTCAGTGTCAATTTCCTCCTTCCCCAGGAATGCCAATAGTCCTGCAGGCCATGTCACTGGCAATTCTGACGAGTCCTCTCCTGCCTGGGATTCCTCCGATGCATCCTTGCGTGTAACGCCTACTGCTGCTGGCGCTGCTGTTGTTGCTGCTGGGAGTCGATGGTCATCCTAGAGGGGAAGTCGTAAGACCACTTTTACTACTTCTACCAAGCAATTGACTGTCCAACAGTCCTTTGTGAGGAAGATGAAATATCACAGCAGTCATCCTGCTGCAAAGCGGATAACTGAGGCCTTGGCATCCTGGGCGGTGAGAAACGTGGTTCCGGTATCCATCATTACTGCAGAGCCAACTATAGACTTGTTTGAGGTACTGTGTCCCCGGTACCAAATACCATCTAGGTTCCATTTCTCTAGGCAGGCGATACCGAAAATGTACACAGACCTCAGAAAAAGACTCACCAGTGTCCTAAAAAATGCAGTTGTACCCAATGTCCACTTAACCACGGACATGTGGACAAGTGGAGCAGGGCAGACTCAGGACTATATGACTGTGACAGCCCACTGGGTAGATGTATGGACTCCCGCCGCAAGAACAGCAGCGGCGGCACCAGTAGCAGCATCTCGCAAACGCCAACTCTTTCCTAGGCAGGCTACGCTTTGTATCACCGCTTTCCAGAATACGCACACAGCTAAAAACCTCTTACGGCAACTGAGGAAGATCATCGCAGAATGGCTTACCCCAATTGGACTCTCCTGTGGATTTGTGGCATCGGACAACGCCAGCAATATTGTGTGTGCATTAAATATGGGCAAATTCCAGCACGTCCCATGTTTTGCACATACCTTGAATTTGGTGGTGCAGAATTATTTAAAAAACGAGAGGGGCGTGCAAGAGATGCTGTCGGTGGCCAGAAGAATTGCGGGACACTTTCGGCGTACAGGCACCACGTACAGAAGACTGGAGCAACACCAAAAACGCCTGAACCTGCCCTGCCATCATCTGAAGCAAGAAGTGGTAACGAGGTGGAATTCAACCCTCTATATGCTTCAGAGGTTGGAGGAGCAGCAAAAGGCCATTCAAGCCTATACAACTGAGCACGATATAGGAGGTGGAATGCACCTGTCTCAAGCGCAGTGGAGAATGATTTCAACGTTGTGCAAGGTTCTGCAACCTTTTGAACTTGCCACACGTGAAGTCAGTTCAGACACTGCCAGCCTGAGTCAGGTCATTCCCCTCATCAGGCTTTTGCAGAAGAAGCTGGAGACATTGAAGGAGGAGCTAACACAGAGCGATTCCGCTAGGCATGTGGGACTTGTGGATGGAGCCCTTAATTCGCTTAACAAGGATTCACGGGTGGTCAATCTGTTGAAATCAGAGCACTACATTTTGGCCACCGTGCTCGATCCTAGATTTAAAACCTACCTTGGATCTCTCTTTCCGGCAGACACAAGTCTGCTGGGGTTCAAAGACCTGCTGGTGAGAAAATTGTCAAGTCAAGCGGAACGCGACCTGTCAACATCTCCTCCTTCACATTCTCCCGCAACTGGGGGTGCGAGGAAAAGGCTCAGAATTCCGAGCCCACCCGCTGGCGGTGATGCAGGGCAGTCTGGAGCGACTGCTGATGCTGACATCTGGTCCGGACTGAAGGACCTGCCAACGATTACGGACATGTCGTCTACTGTCACTGCATATGATTCTCTCCCCATTGAAAGAATGGTGGAGGATTATATGAGTGACCGCATCCAAGTAGGCACGTCAGACAGTCCGTACGTATACTGGCAGGAAAAAGAGGCAATTTGGAGGCCCTTGCACAAACTGGCTTTATTCTACCTAAGTTGCCCTCCCACAAGTGTGTACTCCGAAAGAGTGTTTAGTGCCGCCGCTCACCTTGTCAGCAATCGGCGTACGAGGTTACTTCCAGAAAATGTGGAGAAGATGATGTTCATTAAAATGAATTATAATCAATTCCTCCATGGAGACATTCACCAGCAGCAATTGCCTCCACAAAGTACACAGGGAGCTGTGATGGTGGATTCCAGTGGGGACGAATTGATAATCTGTGAGGAGGGGGATGTACACGGTGATGAATCGGAGGATGATGATAATGTGGACATGTTGCCTCTGTAGAGCCAGTTTGTGCAAGGAGAGATTAATTGCTTCTTTTTTGGTGGGGGTCCAAACCAACCCGTCATTTCAGTCACAGTCGTGTGGCAGACCCTGTCACTGAAATGATGGGTTGGTTAAAGTGTGCATGTCCTGTTTATACAACATAAGGGTGGGTGGGAGGGCCCAAGGACAATTCCATCTTGCACCTCTTTTTTCTTTCATTTTTCTTTGCGTCATGTTCTGTTTGGGGAGTGTTTTTTGGAAGGGCCAGCCTGCGTGACACTGCAGTGCCACTCCTAGATGGGCCAGGTGTTTGTGTCGGCCACTAGGGTCGCTTAGCTTACTCACACAGCTACCTCATTGCGCCTCTTTTTTTCTTTGCGTCATGTGCTGTTTGGGGAGTATTTTTTGGAAGGGCCATCCTGCCTGACACTGCAGTGCCACTCCTAGATGGGCCAGGTGTTTGTGTCGGCCACTTGGGTCGCTGAGCTTAGTCACACAGCTACCTCATTGCGCCTCTTTTTTTCTTTGCGTCATGTGCTGTTTGGGGAGTGTTTTTTTGAAGGGCCATCCTGCGTGACACTGCAGTGCCACTCCTAGATGGGCCAGGTGTTTGTGTCGGCCACTAGGGTCGCTTAGCTTACTCACTCAGCTACCTCATTGCGCCTCTTTTTTTCTTTTCATCATGTGCTGTTTGGGGAGTGTTTTTTTGGAAGGGCCATCCTGCCTGACACTGCAGTGCCACTCCTAGATGGGCCAGGTGTTTGTGTCGGCCACTTGGGTCGCTGAGCTTAGTCACACAGCTACCTCATTGCGCCTCTTTTTTTCTTTGCGTCATGTGCTGTTTGGGGAGTGTTTTTTTGAAGGGCCATCCTGCGTGACACTGCAGTGCCACTCCTAGATGGGCCAGGTGTTTGTGTCGGCCACTAGGGTCGCTTAGCTTACTCACACAGCTACCTCATTGCGCCTCTTTTTTTCTTTGCATCATGTGCTGTTTGGGGAGTGTTTTTTTTTGAAGGGCCATCCTGCGTGACACTGCAGTGCCTCTCCTAGATGGGCCAGGTGTTTGTGTCGGCCACTAGGGTCGCTTAGCTTACTTACACAGCTACCTCATTGCGCCTCTTTTTTTCTTTGCATCATGTGCTGTTTGGGGTGTGTTTTTTTGAAGGGCCATCCTGCGTGACACTGCAGTGCCTCTCCTAGATGGGCCAGGTGTTTGTGTCGGCCACTAGGGTCGCTGAGCTTACTCACACAGCTACCTCATTGCGCCTCTTTTTTTCTTTGCATCATGTGCTGTTTGGGGAGTGTTTTTTGGAAGGGCCATCCTGCCTGACACTGCAGTGCCACTCCTAGATGGGCCAGGTGTTTGTGTCGGCCACTAGGGTCGCTGAGCTTAGTCACACAGCTACCTCATTGCGCCTCTTTTTTTTCTTCTTTGCGTCATGTGCTGTTTGGGGAGTATTTTTTGGAAGGGCCATCCTGCCTGACACTGCAGTGCCACTCCTAGATGGGCCAGGTGTTTATGTCGGCCACTTGGGTCGCTGAGCTTAGTCACACAGCTACCTCATTGCGCCTCTTTTTTTCTTTGCGTCATGTGTTATTTGGGGAGTGTTTTTTGGAAGGACCATCCTGCGTGACACTGCAGTGCCACTCCTAGATGGGCCAGGTGTTTGTGTCGGCCACTTGGGTCGCTGAGCTTAGTCATCCAGCGACCTCGGTGCAAATTTTAGGACTAAAAATAATATTGTGAGGTGTGAGGTGTTCAGAATAGACTGAAAATGAGTGGAAATTATGGTTATTGAGGTTAATAATACTTTGGGATCAAAATGACCCCCAAATTCTATGATTTAAGCTGTTTTTTAGGGTTTTTTGAAAAAAACACCCGAATCCAAAACACACCCGAATCTGACAAAAAAAATTCGGTGAGGTTTTGCCAAAACGCGTTCGAACCCAAAACACGGCCGCGGAACCGAACCCAAAACCAAAACACAAAACCCGAAAAATTTCCGGTGCACATCTCTAACACACATCCCTGAGGAGAGTCTAGGGGTGACCACATTAGCTATGTGTTAGTCTGATATTTCTCACATATTTCTGTCCTTATAGAGAAGCCTCTTTTGCATCCTTCCACCATTTCTGTACCATCTGCTCATGTGGGGAGCAGTACAAGTAAAGATGGTGAGGACAAAATAGAAATTGAGGATGCTGCTTAAGTGGAACAGGATGATGGGTACTGTATATGTGTGTACTGCCACTATCTGACACTGAAGATGAAGATGTTGGTGATGTTTTTTTCATCTACAAGTGACTGCAGTTCTTGCCCATGATAGAAAGAAATATTTTGTGATGCCTGGGCATAAAACCAAAAAAGGCACCAATTGGGTGTGGGATTATTTTTGCCCAAATCCTGACAACATTTGTTAAGGCAATCAAAGTTAGTAGAGGTAGGGACGTTAGCTATCTAGGCACCTCCTCCATGTTATGTAATTTATGGCGAGTTCATGTAATGTATTTTACAAGATTATAATATAGTTAACTCCTTCATCATCAACCTCCTCATTAGTGATCGGAGGAAGTCCTTCCAAATAATTGTTTTGTAGTGGCCCAAACAAACCAAGGACTTCAGCAACAAAAGTGTCAGCCACTGTCACTGAAGTGTTTGGTTAAACTGTGCATGTCCTTTTTAATATCAAACATAAAAGTGGGTAGGAGGGTTCAAGAACAATTCCATCTTGTACAACTTGTTTTATTTTCATTATTGGCTGCATTTTTGGCGGACATTGGTGACTGTCTTATTCTTTCATTGCTTTTTTTCACATCATTCACATCAGCCACAATCTGAATAAATATATATTTTTTTAATTCTTCTTTTATTGCTGCCATAATAAATATAAATAGGTAATTCGCCTCTGTGAGTTGTCATTTGTGGAAGTAAAAAAAGAATTGCTCGTTTTCATTGTACAACTTGTGTATGTTGAGTTCATTGATATGGATAACGTGGACCATACAGTTGCCTACCATAATCAATTAATCTATCAATTTTTTTAATTCTTTTATGGTAGTTTTAGGCAGCACCTCATAGAGAATATGGAGCATACAGTTGCCACCCCAATCAATCAATCAATCAATCAATCATTTTTTATTCTTCTTTTATTGTGTTTTTGCCGCTTGGCCTAACTTCACTGTCACTTAGCTTACTCAGCCAGCTAGCTAGCTCAGTGCAGCCTTTTGGCATAAACTGAATGAAAACAATATCGTGATGTGGATAAAATTAAGTGGACATGACTGAAATTAATGTTTATTGAGGTTAATAATACCCTAGGAACAAACAAAATGGCCAAATTATATGATTTTAGAATTTTTAGTAATTTTTTTTTTTTTTTTTTTTGAAAGTACAAAACCAAAGGGAGGCAATCAATTTTTCAGCTGTCAGGATACTGATTATCAGGATACCGATGCTGGAATCCCGACAACTGGTGAAATGTCGATGGTCGGAATCCCTACTTGAGGGGGAATAGATCAGTGTGGTGACCAAAAGTCGCCACTGGGCCCGAAGAGCGGCAAGCGCAGCAATTCCAGTATTGGTCTACTGAAATATCATACTGATTCCAACCATAACTAGTAACGTGATTTTTGCAAAATCAAAACCAGACGACTAATTAGAACCAAACCTACCAAAAATGGGCCGAGGCACATCTCTACATATGATACTGTATTTGAGAACCTTACAGTTACTGACTTTAATACACCTTTAGTGATCAAATACTCATAGCCAAGGGCGTAGCTACCATGGGTGCAGGCAGTGCAGCTGCTATGGGGCCCAGAGCTGAGACGTGCCCACCTTCCCTGTCAAAGTTACATGTGTTATACACATTTTTTGCCATTAGGTGGTACGTAGGGAGGGTGTTCTTCAGTTTGCCAGCTGTCGAGATCCCGGCACACAGTATTCTGGCGCCGGAATCCCGAAAGCCGGCATAGCGACACTTTATCTCCCTCTTAGGGGTCCACGACTCCCCTGGAGGGAGAATAAATAGCGTGGCGCGCATAGTGTGCCACCATGCCCGTAGCGTGGCGAGCGAAGCGAGCCCGCAAGGGGCTCATTTGCGCTCACAACGCTGTCGGTATGCCAGCGGCCGGGATTCCGGCACCGGTATACTGGGCGCCAGGAGCCCAGCCGCCAGCATACAATACTACACCCACGTAGGGGTCCTTTCAAACTTTTTCATTAGGGCCTGCAATATATAGTAACATAGTATCTAAGGTTGAAAAAAGACAGTTGTCCATTGAGTTCAAACTATTTGTGGTCTCCTATGCAAGATTATTTTATCTGAAAAATTTTGACTGATGCTGATGTCAGCTATTGCATTATATCCCTTTTTATAGTGACTATAGTGCGTGATTATGCACCATAACACTGGATATCCTTATCCATTAAGGAATTTATCTAACCCATTCTTAAAGATGTTGACAGAGTCGGCCATTACAACTCCCTCAGGCAGGGAATTCCATACACGTACTGTCCTTACCGTGAAAAAGCCTTTACGCCGTATTGTGAGGAATATCTTCTCCTCTAACCTGAGCGAGTGTCCACGAGTCCTCTGTGTTGATCTTACCAAAAATAGGTCCTGGGCAAGCTCGGTGTATTGTCCCCTTATATATTTGTAGATGTTGCTCATGTCCCCTCTTAGTCTCCTCTTTTTTCATTGTAAACATGCCTAGTCTTTCAAGCCTTTCCTCGTATTCCAGCATCTCCATGCCCTTAATTAGTTTGATCGCCCGCCTCTGAACCTTTTCTAACTCCAGGATATCCTTTTTGTAGTAGGGTGCCCAGAATTGTACACAGTATTCAATGTGTATATCTAGGTATGCCCCTGGACCTGCTCATTGGGGTGTGGTATAAAATGAACTGGAGGGCATTTTACTGTTGTATAATATGAACCAGGGCAGTGTAATGAGACACAATATAAACGAGGAGCACTATATATCATAATGTGAATTGGGGGTACCATGCGGTATAATGTATATTGGCAGCTCTAAAATGTGACATAGGGTGAACTTAAGCACTACTGCGATTCATAAAAGAAATTAGGGCACTACTATGGGGCATAACATTAAATAAGGCTCTAATATGGTCCATAAAATGAACTAGGGCACTATTATAGGGCATAAAATCAACAACTGCTGCAGAGAAGTGTGTCTCTAGAAGTATTGGGATGGAGGCCCCTTCAAAATGTTGCTATGAGGCCCGCAAATTTCTGGCTACACCCCTGCTCATAGTGAAAGCCTTGCACCAAAATTAAATAATTCAACAGCTAATCTGAAAAATCTCTTTATGTAATGGATCCCTCCGACAATATCATCGATGTACCATATTCCTCAGATTAGGTTAAAATAATTTAATACACATAGCGAAATACTGTATAAAAGTTCCTATTTATTCCAAGCCAAAATATATAACTCACAAGATACACATTCTGGATACTGGCTCAATGTGTTAGTACATATTCCTCCTTCTGTCACCCAAGGGGAATATAGAAAAGACAATTCCAGAAACCCAGCTTCAGTGTTTCAGAAATCCCTGATGCATTTCATCCATGGAGGACTTTTTCTCACATATGCAAAGCTTAGAAAGTGCTTGTTCACACAAAGACAGAATTTGCAGACCTCAGTGTACTGTAAGTGCATGTAGATTATGATGACTACTAGCAATATGATATGCAATAAATGGTGGCAAACTGCTCTAATCAAGCTGGTAACAATCCTCAGGTGCTGTGGGAGGGGGTTACTCTAGACAAGAAAAACAAAAGGGATTTTTCCCATGCACTCTGCTGGCTGTTAGTAAGAAGAACTATATACTATGTAATAATAGAAAATGTAGAGCTCTTCGTTACATATATTTTGCAACAGATATGATAAGCCTCCAGGCCACTTCACGGCTGCTCTATTACTGGAGGTCCCTAACTAAGCATAAGTCCAGGGCTTGGACCCCACAAAGTTGGCTCAGGCCCAACCACCCTAGGGCAGCACATTATTGAAATACTAAAGTGTTAATATGTGTTAAGAAAGAAGCAGAAGCTATGGGTTAGAAAGTGCTACAGAAATAAGGGTGTTAATAAAATACTCAAAAGAGTAATATTAGTGAAAAAATAGGAGTGTTACATAAGTGCTAAATAAATAATATGGTGTTCTTCCCCAAGGTAACCCAGTCACACCAGACCTGAGGGGTACCACTCCCCAAACCCACACACAGCATAATAATAATAATAATAATAATCACTATGGGTCATACAATTGCTTAATGTACGGCCACATGATAATGGCACATACAAAACATATCCAGATTGAGAGCTAGCTTACCTGGAGGCACCCCTGTATCCTCCAAATGGCACCACAGGACCCAGCATGCCCTCCTAATGCTGGCTCCATCTATGCCTCACTGAACTGCAATAAATAAGATTTTACTCACTGGTAAATCTATTTCTCGTAGTCCGTAGTGGATGCTGGGGACTCCGTAAGGACCATGGGGAATAGACGGGCTCCGCAGGAGACTGGGCACTCTAAGAAAGAATTAGGACTACTGGTGTGCACTGGCTCCTCCCTCTATGCCCCTCCTCTAGACCTCAGTTAAGGAAACTGTGCCCGGAAGAGCTGACATTACAAGGAAAGGATTTTGGAATCCAGGGTAAGACTCATACCAGCCACACCAATCACACCGTATAACTTGTGATAACTTACCCAGTAAACAGTATGAACAACAACAGAGCATCAGATCAACCCTGATGCAACTATAACATAACCCTTATGTAAGCAATAACTCTATACAAGCATTGCAGAAGAAGTCCGCACTTGGGACGGGCGCCCAGCATCCACTACGGACTACGAGAAATAGATTTACCGGTGAGTAAAATCTTATTTTCTCTAACGTCCTAGTGGATGCTGGGGACTCCGTAAGGACCATGGGGATTATACCAAAGCTCCCAAACGGGCGGGAGAGTGCGGATGACTCTGCAGCACCGAATGGGCAAACACAAGGTCCTCCTCAGCCAGGGTATCAAACTTGTATAATTTTGCAAAAGTGTTTGAACCCGACCAAGTAGCTGCTCGGCAAAGCTGTAATGCCGAGACCCCTCGGGCAGCCGCCCAAGAAGATCCCACCTTCCTTGTGGAGTGGGCTTTCACTGATTTAGGATGCGGCAATCCAGCCGCAGAATGAGCCTGCTGAATCGTATTACAGATCCAGCGAGCAATAGTTTGTTTTGAAGCAGGAGCACCCAGCTTGTTGGATGCATACAGGATAAACAGCAAGTCAGTTTTCCTGACTCCAGCCGTTCTGGCTTCATAAATCTTCAAAGCCCTGACTACATCTAGTAACTTGGAATCCTCCAAGTCACGAGTAGCCGCAGGCACCACAATAGGTTGGTTCAAATGAAAGGATGACACCACCTTTGGCAGAAATTGCGGACGAGTCCGTAATTCTGCCCTGTCCATATGGAAAACCAGATAGGGGCTTTTACATGACAAAGTCGCCAATTCTGACACACGCCTAGCCGGAGCTAAGGCCAATAGCATGACCACCTTCCACGTGAGATATTTTAACTCCACGGTTTTAAGTGGCTCAAACCAGTGTGATTTCAGGAAACTCAACACCACGTTAAGATCCCAAGGTGCCACTGGTGGCACAAAAGGGGCTGAATATGCAGCACTCCCTTTTCAAACGTCTGAACTTCAGGAAGAGAAGCCAGTTCCCTTTGAAAGAAAATGGATAGGGCTGAAATCTGGACCTTAATGGACCCCAATTTTAAGCCCAAAGTCACTCCCGACTGTAGGAAGTGAAGGAAACGGCCCAGCTGGAATTCCTCCGTAGGGGCATTCCTGGCCTCACACCAAGCAACATATTTGCGCCATATACGGTGATAATGCTTAGCCGTCACGTCCTTCCTAGCCTTTATTAGCGTAGGAATAACCTCATCCAGAATGCCCTTTTCTGTTAGGATCCGGCGTTCAACCGCCATGCCGTCAAACGCTGCCGCGGTAAGTCTTGGAACAGACAGGGACCCTGTTGCAACAGATTCTGTCTGAGAGGCAGAGGCCATGGGTCCTCTGTGAACATTTCTTGCAGTTCCGGATACCAAGTCCTTCTTGGCCAATCCAGAACAATGAGTATTGTTCTCACTCCTCTTTTTCTTACGATTCTCAGCACCTTGGGTATGAGAGGAAGAGGAGGAAACACATAAACCGACTGGAACACCCACGGTGTCACTAGTGCGTCCACAGCTATCGCCTGAGGGTCTCTTGACCTGGCGCAAAACATTTGTAGCTTTTTGTTGAGGCAGGACGCCATCATGTCCACCTGTGGCAGTTCCCATCGATTTGTAATCTGTGTGAAGACTTCTTGATGAAGTCCCCACTCTCCCGGGTGGAGGTCGTGCCTGCTGAGGAAGTCTGCTTCCCAATTGTCCACTCCCGGAATGAACACTGCTGACAGTGCTTGCACGTGATTCTCCGCCCAGCGAAGAATTCTGGTGACTTCTGCCATCGCCACCCTGCTCCTTGTGCCGCCCTGGCGGTTTACATGAGCCACTGCGGTGATGTTGTCTGACTGAATCAGCACCGGTTTGTTGCGAAGCAGATGCTCCGCTTGACTCAGGGCGTTGTATATGGCCCTTAGTTCCAGGATATTGATGTGCAGACAAGTTCCCTGACTTGACCACAGCCCTTGGAAGTTTCTTCCCTGAGTGACTGCCCCCCATCCTCGGAGGCTTGCATCCATGGTCACCAGGACCCAGTCCTGTATGCCAAACCTGCGGCCCTCGAGAAGGTGAGCACTCTGCAGCCACCACAGAAGAGACACCCTGGCCCTGGGGGATAGGGTGATCAGCCGATGTATCTGAAGATGCGATCCGGACCACTTGTCCAACAGGTCCCACTGAAAGTTCCTTGCATGGAACCTGCCGAAGGGAATGGCTTCGTAAGACGCCACCATCTTTCCCAGGACTCGCGTGCATTGATGCACCGACACCTGTTTTGGTTTTAAGAGGCCTCTGACCAGAGTCACGAGCTCCTGAGCCTTCTCCGCCGGGAGAAAAACCTTCTTCTGGTCTGTGTCCAGAATCATGCCCAGGAAGGGCAGACGCGTCGTAGAAATCAGCTGCGACCTTGGAATATTCAGAATCAAGCCGTGCTGTTGCAACACTTCCCGAGAGTGTGCTACGCTGATCAGCAACTGCTCTCTGGACCTCGCCTTTATGAGGAGATCGTCCCAGTATGGGATAATTGTGACTCCTTGCTTTCGCAGAAGCCCATCATTTCTGCCATTACCTTGGTAAATATTCTCGGTGCCGTGAACAGATCAAACGGCAACGTCTGGAATGGGTAATGACAATCCTATACCACAAATCTGAGGTATGCCTGATGAGGTGGATAAATGAGGACATGAAGGTATGCATCCTTTATGTCCAGAGGCACCATAAAATCCCCCCCTTCCAGGCTTGCGATGATCGCTCTGAGCGATTCCATCTTGAACTTGAACCTTTTCAGGTATATGTTCAGGGATTTTAAATTCAATATGGGTCTGACCGAACCGTCCGGTTTCGGTACTACAAACATGGTCGAATAGTAACCCTTTCCTCGTTGAAGGAGGGGAATCTTGACCACCACCTGCTGAAGATACAATTTGTGAATTGCAGTTAACACCGTTTCCTTCTCGTGGGGGGGAAGCCGTCAGGGCCGTCGGTGAGGTGGCATCTTCTCAAAGTCCAGCTTGCATCCCTGAGACACAATATCTATTGCCCAGGGATCTAACAGGGAGTGAACCCACTTGTGGCTGAACTTACGCAGGCGTGCCCCCACCGGGCCTAGCTCCACCTTGTGGAGCCCCAGCGACATGCGGTGGATTATTGTAGAGGCCGGGGAGGACTTCTGTTCCTGGGACCTAGCTGTGTTGTGCAGCTTCTTTCCTCTGACCCCGCCTCTGGCAAGAAAGGACGCACCTCGGACTTTCTTGTTTCTTTGTTCTAAAGGCTGCATTTGATAATGTCGTGCTTTCCTAGGCTGTGCAGGAATATAAGGCAAAACAACAGAATTACCAGCTATAGCTGTGGAGACCAGGTCCGAGAACCCTTCTCCACACAATCCTCAGCCTTCCATATGCCTCCTAAGTCGGCATCATCTGTCCATTGCATATTCTACAGGACTCGTCAAGCAGAAACCAACATAGCTTTGTCTCTAGGACCCAGTATACTCATGTCTCTTTGGGCATGTTTTATATATATATATATATATATATATATATATATATATATATAAAAATCTCTCTATATATACATATATCTATATATATCTACATACTAGGGTCTCAATTTCTGCTGATAAGGTACCTGTCCACGCTGCCATAGAGCTATAAACCCATGCCGACACAATCGCCGGTCTGAGTAGTGTACCAGAATGTGCACGCTATCTGCAGGATCCCTGAGAACAACTGTTACGACAGGTTACCATTTGGGCAAACGTGACACCCTAGGGGAAGATTCCTATCGTATCCTGGCCCTAGTGGGGAAAGGATACTGCCTGAGAATTCTTTGTGGGAAACTGCAGTCTCTTGTCTGGAGATTCCCGCTCTTTTTCCTCATGAGAGGAGGGAAATTTACCTCAGCTTTCTTACCCTTAAACATGTGTACCCTTGTGTCAGGGACAGATGAGTCATCAGTGATATGCAAATCATCTTTTATTACAATAATCATATATTGAATACTTTTCTGCCATTTTGGCTGTAACTTTGCATTATCGTAGTCGACACTGGAGTCAATCTCCGTGTCGACATCAGTGTTTATTATTTTGGATAGTGAGCATTGAGAGACACTGAAGGTCTCTGCGACAGAGTGACAGACATGGGTAGATTTCCTGTCTGTTCTCTAATCTTTTGTGCAATAAATTCACCTTAGCACTTAATTACACATATCCAACAGGTGTCGGCGTTGTCGACGGAGACACCCTCACACACACATATTTGCTCTATCTCCTCCTTAGGGGAGCCTTTTACCTCAGACATGTCGACACACACGTACCGACACACCACACACACAGGGGATGCTCTATTTGAAGACAGTTCCCCCACAAGGCCCTTTGGAGAGACAGAGAGAGAGTATGCCAGCACACACCCCAGCGCTATATGACCCAGGAATCACACAGTAACGTAGTGTTAACCCAGTAGCTGATGTATATATTGTTTTTACGCCAATTTATGTGCCCCCCCTCTCTTTTCACCCTCTTCTTCTGCAGGGGAGAGCCTGGGGAGCTTCCTCTCAGCGGAGCTGTGGAGAGAAAATGGCGCTGGTGAGTGCTGAGGAAGAAGCCCCGCCCCCTCAGCGGCGGGCTTCTGTCCCGCGATTTTGTGTAAAAATAATGGCGGGGGCTCATGCATATTACAGTGCCCAGCTGTATATATGCTGCTTTTTGCCAGGAGGTACTCAATTGCTGCCCAGGGCGCCCCCCCCCCCCCCCTGCGCCCTGCACCCTACAGTGACCTGAGTGTGTGGGTTAGTGTGGGAGCAATGGCGCACAGCTGCAGTGCTGTGCGCTACCTCATATGAAGACAGGAGTCTTCTGCCGCCGATTTTGACGTCTTCTTGCTTCAACCCGCCGGCTTCTGTCTTCTGGCTCTGCGAGGGGGACGGCGGCGCGGCTCTGGGAACGGACGACCAAGGTTAGGTTCCTGTGTTCGATCCCTCTGGAGCTAATGGTGTCCAGTAGCCTAAGAAGCGCAACCTAGACGCAGTTAGTAGGTTTGCTTCTCTCCCCTCAGTCCCACGTAGCGGAGAGTCTGTTGCCAGCAGAAGCTCTCTGAAAATAAAAAACCTAACTAAAATACTTTCTTAATAGCAAGCTCAGGAGAGCTCACTAAAATGCACCCAGCTCCTTCCGGGCACAGATTCTAACTGAGGTCTGGAGGAGGGGCATAGAGGGAGGAGCCAGTGCACACCAGTAGTCCTAATTCTTTCTTAGAGTGCCCAGTCTCCTGCGGAGCCCGTCTATTACCCATGGTCCTTACGGAGTCCCCAGCATCCACTAGGACGTTAGAGAAAATGGTGGCAAACTGCTCTAATCAAGCTGGTAACAATCCTCAGGTGCTGCGGGAGGGGGTTACTCTAGACAAGAAAAACAAAAGGGATTTTTCCCATGCACTCTGCTGGCTGTTAGTAAGAAGAACTATATACTATGTAATAATAGAAAATGTAGAGCTCTTCGTTACATATGTTTTGCAAAAGTTATGATAAGCCTGCAGGCCACTTCACGGCTGCTCTATTACTGGAGGTCCCTAACAGCATAAGTCCAGAGCTTGGACCCCACAAAGTCGGCTCAGGCCAACCACCCTAGCGCAGCACACCATTGAAATACTAAAGTGTTAATATGTGTTAAGAAAGAAGCAGAAGCTATGGGTTAGAAAGTGCTACAGAAATAAGGGTGTTAATAAAATACTCAAAAGAGTAATATTAGTGGAAAAAATAGGAGTGTTACATAAGTGCTAAATAAATAATATGGTGTGCTGCCCCAAGGTAGCCCAGTCACACCAGACCTGAGGGGTACCACTCCCCAAACCCACACACAGCATAATAATAATAATAATAATAATAATAATAATCACTATGGGTCATACAATTGCTTAATGTACGGCCACATGATAATGGCACATACAAAACATATCCAGATTGAGAGCTAGCTTACCTGGAGGCACCCCTGTATCCTCCAAATGGCACCTCCTAATGCTGGTTCCATCTATGCCTCACTGAACTGCAATAAATGGTGGCAAACTGCTCTAATCAAGCTGGTAACAATCCTCAGGTGCTGCGGGAGGGGGTTACTCTAGACAAGAAAAACAAAAGGGATTTTTCCCATGCACTCTGCTGGCTGTTAGTAAGAAGAACTATATACTATGTAATAATAGAAAATGTAGAGCTCTTCGTTACATATGTTTTGCAAAAGATATGATAAGCCTCCAGGCCACTTCACGGCTGCTCTATTACTGGAGGTCCCTAACTAAGCATAAGTCCAGGGCTTGGACCCCACAAAGTCGGCTCAGGCCCAACCACCCTAGGGCAGCACACCATTGAAATACTAAAGTGTTAATATGTGTTAAGAAAGAAGCAGAAGCTATGGGTTAGAAAGTGCTACAGAAATAAGGGTGTTAATAAAATACTCAAAAGAGTAATATTAGTGAAAAAATAGGAGTGTTACATAAATGCTAAATAAATAATATGGCGTGCTGCCCCAAGGTAGCTCAGTCACACCAGACCTGAGGGGTATCACTCCCCAAACCCACACACAGCATAATAATAATAATAATAATAATAATAATAATAATCATCACTATGGGTCATACAATTGCTTAATGTACGGCCACATGATAATGGCACATACAAAACATATCCAGATTGAGAGCTAGCTTACCTAATATTACTCTTTTGAGTATTTTATTAACACACTTATTTCTGTAGCAATATGATATCCCAGCTGACGGGATGCCGGCAGTCAGAATATCGACGCCAACATCCCGATAGTGTAAATCCTGACAGGGAGAGGTAAGACTGTTCTCCCCTCACCCCTACCCCTAACTTCCCCCCTTAGTGCCTGACCCTAACCTCCCCTGGTGGTGCCTAAACCTACCCCGCCCCTCCCCTTCCCCTCAGCTTAACCCTAATCCTAAACCTAAATCCCCCCAGGCCCTAGCTCTAATCCGCCCGCTATACTCACGGTTGGGATGCTGCTATTGGGATTCTGGAGTCAGTCCCCTGACCCTGTCGGGATTCCGGCATCGGCATTGTGACGGCTTTCGGGATTCCGACATCGGGTCCCGAAAGCTGGCATCTTAATCGCATCCTGAAAATGCAACAGAAGTAAATGTAATCACATCTTAATATGCAAAGAGCTCTACATATAAGCGAACACACACATTTATTTTCTGTATAAGCTTCTATAGAGCAAAGTTATGCTCAATTTATTTCCAGCTCTGCTTTGGCCCCAAAATGCCTAAAGATAGAACTACTTAGCTTTCTTTTTCATGAGGAATATGGACTAAGGGCCTTATTCAGACCTGAAAGCACCGCCGCATTCAGGGGGTCTGCGCACGTGCTGCAGCTATAGTGCCCATGCGGGATAATTCAAGAGATTGACAGGTGATGGGCGTCCGGGGGTGGCAATGTGATGTTGGGGGTTCAGGAAACGCAGGTGTGTCATGGCCATTTTTGGAATAGCCCTGTTTTTGGTGCCTGCGTTTCTTGCGAGAGGAAGCATTGCGCAAGACCACCTGCCTACGCAGCCATGCTGAATAAGCAGGGGCCTACCTCTATTCGATGCGGTCGCAACTGAATTGCATTCGCATTGCAGGGGTGGAGCCACAAATGCCTGGCAGCTTTGCCCTGTGCTGGGCGGCCCCCAGAATGTGAGTAATATGGTCGCAGATTTTGGACTAATTCTGAATGTCCCCCTAAGATATTCATTTGGGTAAGGAGATCCTTTAATTATATTTGATGTTCCCAGGTAGGAAAGCCGAAGATGACTTCCCCTATCTGATTCTTTAGGTAAAGCAGTTATGGTTTTGGTTATATGATATAAGTGGATAAGATTTATAGGAAGCTGGATTCCCAAGTAAGTTATACACTTTTTGCCCATTCATTAGGGAGATTTCTGGCCATAAGGGCCTAGGTAATGTTCACATTTGGGAACTGAGTTGTCCATAGTTACAGAAAATAAGGAATGAGGTGTACATAGTGTTGTATCAGGGTAGTGCATGAATGAAACAGTATAACAGCCTTCATAGCATCAAGTCTGAGGGGCATATTGTTACCGTTAGTTTCCTAAGAGGATGCTACTACACAAATAAACCTTGGCAGAGAATGACCTGAAGAATATATAAGATGGGTAGAACAAATTTAGAAGCAGATTTCCCCACAACATTGGGCCTGATTCAGATGTGGTTGTTCTTGCTGCTGCTGGTGCTATCTTTTGCCTAAGCAATTGCGATGATATGAGAATATGGGCAGATTCTAACCCGATAGGGATGCCCACTGCTGTCACATCATCTCCGCCCAACAGCGTATAATTACTGATGCATTGGTACCAACATTGCAAATCAGGTCATGTCACAGAGTCTGAGTATCTCTGAAGACACGCTGGCTGAGTTGCTCTCCCGGGATGCAGAGAGCTCTCCAGTAGCAACTAAGGGGGTAATTCAGATCTGATAGCTGCTGTGCGTTTTCTCACAGCGGGAAATCAGGTCCTAACTGCGCATGCATATGCACCTGAATGCGCAGGCCCGTCGGACAACAATGGACATCACCGGTCAGCGATGGGATGGTGCAAAAATTCCGATCGCATGGGCGTTCCGTTCACAAGGTGATTGACAGGGGGGGGGGGGGGGGGCATTTATGGGTGCAACTGAGCATTTACAGCGAGTGTCCGGAAAAACTCAGGCGTTCCCAAGCATTTTCAGGTAGGGTGTCTGACGTTAGCTCCGGCCCTGATCAGCCTGTTCTCATTGCACTGTAGGAATAAGTCCTGGGTTGCGCACAGACTGCACACAGTAGATTTTCACAGCTCGACATACACATGGGATCACACACTTGCACAGCGAATTTATACTCCCCCTGGAGGCGGCGACTATCTGATCGCAGGACAGTAACATTAGCAGCCCAGCGATCAGGTCTGAATTACCCCCTAAGATCGCAACTGCTATTTTATGCACACCTAGAAGATACATTTTTCTTTTTTAAATTCTGGAACAAATGTTACATTTTCAGATAAATCTTTATAAATAGAACCATAAGTACTAGCAATAAAATATCAATTATGAACTTTTGTAGATGTTTTATAATGGGGATCTGAGTAATGACAACTAATAGGAATTATTTACTTAGTAGTACAGAAACCATTGGAAATAGGGGCTCTTAACTCCTGCCCTAAATAACAAGGCACAGTCAAAGGACAAGAGACCCGATGTAATCAAATTATAAAGGATACGACAGTTAATAATTGGATCCCTGTAATATTGTTGCAACATTAAACTATCAGCACAATGTGATAACATTATTTATTTTAAACACTACAGAAAGATTCTATTTTCCCTGCACAAACTGTCTCTAATAAGGTCTCAGCCATTTCCTAGCTGATTATGACATCACAAGACGCATCATAATTGCACTGTGGCTCAGGGTTATATCACAGGCTTTAGCAGTTTTAGTCTTTTGATAGGTAGTTTTCAGTGGAGTAAGACAGAAATTGAGTTTATTGTAGTTAAGGAGATTTTTAATAATATTTTTACCAACCATGAGTGACACAGGAGAGGATCTGACATCTGAAGGTAAGTGGTCATTATCATTATAATATAATCATTTTTACTAAGCAGAAATAAATAATTATATTTGGATAGAGCCATAGACACATACATACCTCTGCAGGTATCAGGACACACAGTACATAATACATAACTTACTATACACAATGTAACAAACCTCACACTGGTCTGCAGTAATGGTGTTTGATTTAGGAGTGAGGACTCGCCTGTGTGTAGGGGTTTGTTATATGATAATAATAAATATATATATCCTCACGGGGTTATATAAGATATCAATTTTATACGTGCTGCCTACTCTCCCGTCCTGTGGGAGACACATTTTTGCGGTAGTAGCCCAGTTTTACGGGTAGTGTAAAGGAGACAGCCAATGGGAGTCTGGGGGTGGACTTAGAAGGAGAGTGATGCCTAATGCTGAGTCCCTAATGCGCATGGAGGCTGTTTTACACAACGCTGCCATCCCAGGGTAATACAAGCCAGCACATATGTTACATACAACATGTATGTTTATATGTGCTAAGCCACCCCACCCCCTGCACTATGTAGTCAGCTCTGCAGCCCAGGAGCTGCAGCCGCCTCTGAAAAGGAGGGTGCCCTGGAATGCTGCGCACCACTTTATTTACTTGTTTGTCACTCTTTAAGAAACCAGCTCTCATGAGCACATAAGACTTTTCATTCCAGCCTCTGGTGTGTAGGCTTATTCGCATATATAGTATGGGCCTGGGTCTGGTTACCATTGATAGCTAGCAGGCCCAGACCTTTACTTTGGAGACTGGGGGGGACTCAAATTTCCTAAAACTTGTCTAACAGAGAATTAGTGATGTTGCCTTTAGCAACCAATCAGATGCTGTCTATCATTTCTCTATTGCCTTTTAGAAAATGATAGACAGCATCTGATTGGTTGCTATGGGCAATGTCACCAATTCTCTGTTTTAAAAGCTTTAGTAAATGTACCCCTGTGTATGCAGAATGTAGAGGTTATTAGTAACAATACTGCTCATGTAGCTGAAGCAACTCTTTTGTATTCATAATTGCTTTTCATAAACCAGAGGTTCCAAAACTTGGTCCTCAATGCACCCTAACAGTCCATGTTTTAAGGACATTCATGTTTGATTCTGAGTGAATTAATTAGTACCTCAATTTTAATTTAACCCTGTGTGGTCAGCCATGTATATCCTTAAAACCTGGTCTGTTATGGTGTCTTGAGGACTATGTATGGGAACCACTGATATAAGGAATTGATATGTGTAACATGGCTGCAAATGAAATGAAATGTACTATTCACCTAAACTTTTATTTTTCTTGTACAGCCGGCCTTAATCTCCAGTCACTGAGAGGACCACAGATAGCTTATATAGCTGTGGGCTTGGCATGCTTTCTGGGTGTATTGGCCTTCATCATTTACACCTGGTAAGTTACTAACATCATGTACAAATAATATTACAGTTAATTTATCTAGATAAAAGGTATATTATCCTATGCAATGGCTAACCTCCCATGCCAATATCCAATGGTGTAAAGTATCTGAACTTAATTAATTACAATAGTCAAAGTCAGAATTTTGATCTATAGGAAACCGTCACATGCCGGAGTTGCTAAGTTGTCGTCCTGACATTTCTCATGCAGGTTTAGGCACTTCAGTACCTGCTAGTTGGGATTACAGCGACGATTTAAGAAATATGTCTGTACATAACCTTAAACACCTACAATGGAAACAGGAACTCGGAATTATGGGAAAGGGAATTTATTGAAATAAACTATATTTTACAACTTTAAATATATAAACAAACAAACATATCAAGAGAGGGAGAGAGAGAGGGAGGGAGCAACTAGCAGAACGTTAGATTTACTTTTAAGACGATTTGGATATGGAAAGGGTTAATACAGAATCATTGGTGTTAACATACGAAGATATTATTTAAGTGATATACTAATACATAACGTGCCACTATATATTGCCTTTGAAGTCATATAAGACATGGAGACCCCATGGTTACTTTCTGTGTTCTGCTACTGACTACTTCTCATTATTTTCTGCAGTTGTAAGAAATGGAGGTCAAAGGCTGACCCAGAGGAAGACATCGAAGCCAACTTTGTCACAGACCCAGGTAACATTACCTAGAGTAATACATAAATGTACTGACCACAGGACAAACAAAATCAGCTCTATTCTTAGTCATGTTGTTGAAGCATAGAATGCAAAACCCTTTAGGCAGAGATGTATCAAGCCTTGGAGAGAGATAAATTGGAGAGAGTTAAAGATCCTTCCAACCAATCAGCTTCTTATAGGATATACTAGAAAAATGACAGCTAGAAGCTGATAGGTTGGTACTTTACCTCTCTCCACTTTATCTATCTCTAATATTTTACAATTATCCCCCTTAATGTTTTACTCTTGCTATTGTTTTGGATGTAAATGTATTTAGGCAGCTGTATAAGGGAGCCAATCACTGGAGGGCACCACATGCTGATGCTGAATATGTTTTTTAAAAAAATGACATTGTTCTAGGCTAGCCACTACTGTCAGTCACCTCACCACAGGCAGTGCACTTGTCACTGCCAGTGCTTGGCATCCTCTCAACGCTGTGTTTGTTGTGCGCTGGCAGCACTGCTTGTTTACAAGTCAATCACCCTTTGGACTCAAAGCCTGGCCCTGGCCTGCTCTCTCACTCCCTTATCGCCTCCTCTTCCTTTAATAGGTAACCAGCAGGGTTGCCAGGGACTGAGAAGAGTAGGCTTCACTAGTAAGTTGTCTGGTATGCAGTGGTGGATTTTACCCCAGGTAAAGTCTGCCACCCAGCTTAGTGTTATTGAACAAGATGCAGTCCATGAGACTGCACTGGCTTTACTGTGACTAGCAGTCATTTCCTATTGGAAGCTCTACATGTCAGTCACAGACACACAAGGCAGTCCCATTGGGAGGTGTTTCCTCTCTCTGGGACTGTCAGACTGGGCTGTGATAAGCAGTGAGCTGGCTTCGTATAGGAAGCCAATCCCTGCCTTTGGCACAGCCCAATCTGATCTGGCTTCTATGGGCTTCAGGTGATGCAGTCCATAGGAGCTGGGGGTTTATGCATGTGCAATCGCACCATGGCGTCATTGAAAGCTAGTGTGGTGTGGCAAGTTAGACAGCACGGCAGCAAACTTTGGTGTACTGTACAGTAGACTAATGTGTAGCTATTTTTCTACAAATGCATAAGAGCACTATATCAGCAAAGGGTCTGCTGATGTATGGTGCAGTGTGCAGAACATAGAATGATAATAATAATAATAATAATAATAATAATAATAGTAATAGTAATGATAATAAACATAGGTACATTTTAAAACTAATCAATACTGTACCAGACAGCTTTACCGGTGATGGTGGTGGGTGGGTAGGTATTGTGTAGCTTTGTCTAGGGCACCTGGAAACCTTGCATCGGCCATGTATACAATTATCTGGCCTATTCTTCTGACATGTACTGTATGGTTACATGACTGATCTGAAAACATCGATCAGTCAGACATGCCAGACCATTCAGCATGTACGTCCGATGCAACATTTTGAAGTGTCAAGTCAGCCGCATCGGTCAGTGTATGCACTGCCGCAGCTGACATTTGCCCTGTTCCTTCTGACCAGAGGAACAGGGAAAGGTCTTCTCCCCAGAGAAGGAATGCAGATATCCTGTGGCAATAGACTGTGAGATATTATATAGCTAGGTCGGACTGGACCTTAGGAGTACATGGAAACCCCCCGGAGGGCCCCTCCGCCTAATGCCCACCTCCTCTTCCCCTTGTGCTATTATACGCTTATGTTGTTATAACTCCCTGCTCTGTGTCATGATATCACATCATTCTACTGGGTTTTGGTTCAGTGTATATAAGATTAGTTTTAAAAGACAGTATAAAATGCAATGTTTTTGTAGCTCTTCATAGGGAATTATAGGAAAATTAGCAGCAAAAAGCTGCAACTGTGGATCCCCCTGGCCGATTGTGAATAATATGGATTTGTGGGGTTTGTAAATTTAGATAGAGTTCTATATGATTTATCAAGGCACAGGTGGTAACCACCTCCAGCTATTGCTTCCTCTATAAATTACTATTTTTCTTTTCTGTCTGTTTTGATAATTAGACCCCTTAATAACTAACGAATAAGTGTGGGCTGTGTATTACCTGTTACTAACTGTTTCTTTTTAAATTTTAATAGATAATGAAGAACTAAGGCGTCTGGTAATAGAGATGACACCAGTCTATGGGATAAAGAGCATTCTTAAAAAAAAAGAAGAGGATAACAACAATGCCAAATTTAAATCCCAAAAGAAAGTTCATTTTAAGGATTATCTTGAATCCATTAAGAAGGCAGAAAAAGACCAAAAAGCCAAAAAGATAAGAAAAATTAAATATAAACAAGCAGGCAAATAAAAACATTGAGAAAATGATACAACCGGGGGCATGGCTTGGACACCATCTGGAAGGAAGCAGGCAGGTTAGCTGCTCCTGAGGCGTACCCGGACGCTTGCCATGCCCGGACTCAAGGACCAGCCGCAGGACACACTGAGACTGTGTTGCAACGAGGCATTGGACCTGCTTGCCTGCCGAGCTGCCGGACACCTTCTCGGTTGTGGGTGCCCAATACAACGGCCAACGCAGAGGACCATGACCAGCAACGCCCCCCCCATGTGCTCCAGAGAGGGCCTGGAGGTGGTGGTATTGTGAGACCGGAGCTGGACAATGGACCAGGGCCTAAGGCAGTGGCAGAGAGCAAAGCTGATCTGAAGGAGGGGAGTCCACATATAGGCCAGTGTATAAGGAGAAATGGAGGCCAGACGGGGAGATAATCACCTTCCTGCTGCCCACTAACTTCAGGCAGTCAGTGAACTTTACCCCACTGTGAATCAATAACATACAAGTACTGTACTGTGAATATGCAGGCCGTTCTTCACTGCATATTTATAACATGTACATACTGTGACTCCACAATGAATGATTTCTGAAATAAAGGGTCACGTAAATATATACTATTATACTGTAGTTTTTGTACAACTTGAGTGTGTTCAGCAATATGATCACGACTATCAATCGAGAGAAGAGCAGCACCAAGCAAATACTAGCGCTGCAGCTGCTGCCACCAGTCATGACAATGCTAGCTCTTCAATTCCATCTACTGAAGCTGCTGCGCAAAGGCATAGAGGGTTTCATTCAGGGCATCTAAAACATATATATATATATATATATATATATATATATATATATATATATATAGTGGCATTGCCGGTGCTGCACTCAAAGCATACTTTCAATAAAAGGCACAAAGGTGGAAGGTTAACATATATAGATAGATAGATAGATAGATAGATAGATAGATAGATAGATAGATAGATAGATAGATAGATAGATACATACATACATACATACATACATACATATATTTATATTACAGTAGTAAATAAAAAACACATTTAATGAAGGGGAAAGAAGGTTAGAGCAGAAAAACATAAAATTGGAAACATGCCATTCACCACACGCAGTGGCAAGGAAAGAGTCAGTCCTTGGCCTTTATTTATAAGTGGTGGTTCTGCAACTGTCAGTGAGGCATCTTCTTCTGCTTCTCATGTCGACACAAGACCTTTTCACTCAGATTCTAGAAGAGGTGCAAAAAATAAAAATAAAAACCACTAAGACAGTAGACCAAACTGTGTGTTCAGAACCAACACACATCCCTGAGGAGAGTCTAGGGGTGTCCACATTAGCTATGTGTGAGTCTGACATTTCTCACACATTTCTGTCCTTATAGAGAAGCCTCTTTTGCATCCTTCCACCATTTCTGTACCATCTGCACAAGTGGGGAGCAGTACAAGTAAAGATGGTGAGGACAAAATAGAAATTGAGGATGCTTAAGTGGAACAGGATGATGGGTATATGTGTGTACTGCTACTATCTGACACTGGAGATGAGGATGTTGGTGATTTTTTTTCAACTACAAGTGACTGCAGTTCTTGACCATAAAGATCACCTTTTGGGTGTTGAATTATTTTTGCCCAAATCCTGACAACGGTGGTCATTCCGAGTTGATCGCTAGCTGCATTCATCGCTGTGCAGCGATGAGGCAAAAAAAGGCTTTTCTGTGCATGCGTATGCGGCGCAATGCGCGCGCGCAAAGTACTATTGCAACGAACTATGTAGTTTCACACAAGATCTACCGAAGCTTTTCAGTCGCACTGCTAGCCACAGAGTGATTGACATGAAGTGGGCGTTTCTGGGTATCAACTGACCGTTTTCAGGGAGTGTTCGGAAAAACGCAGGTGTGCCACGAAAAATGCAGGCGTGGCTGGCCGAACGTAGGGCGTGACGTGAAAACAGGAACTGAACAGTCTGAAGTGATCGCAAGCGCTGAGTAGGTATTGAGCTTCTCTAAAACTTCACAAAACATTTTTGCCGCCACTCTGCGATCCTTTCGTTCGCACTTCTGCTAAGCTAAAATACACTTCCAGTGGGAGGCGGCATAGCGTTTGCACGGCTGCTAAAAACAGCTAGCGAGCGAACAACTCTGAATGACCACCAACATTTGTTAAGGTATCTGCTCCATTTGTGAGGCCAAGGTAAGTAGAGGTAGGGACGTTAGCCATCTAGGCACCTCCTCCATGTTATGTAATTTGTGGCGAGTTCATGAAATGTATTTTACAAGATTAAAATGTAGTTAACACCTTCCTCAATCTCCTCATTAGTGGTCGGAGTAAGCCCTTCCAAATAATTGTTTTGTAGGGGCCCAAACAAACCAAGGACTTCAGCCACAAAAGTGTCAGCCCCTGTCACTGAAGTGCTTGGTTAAACTGTGCATGTCCTTTTTAATATCAAACATAAAAGTGGGTAAGAGGGCTCAAGGACAATTCCATCTTGTACCACTTGTTTTAGTTTCATTATTGGCTGCATTTTTGATGGATATTGGTGACTGACTCATTCTTTTTTCCTTGCTAGGCCTCACAGATAATAGTTCATTCACATCAGTCTCTGCACCTCATGGACCATACAGTTGCCAATGCCTACCACAATCTGAATAAATAAATATTTTTTTTTATTCTTCTTTTATTGCTGACATAATAAATATAAATAGGTAATTCGCCTCTGTGAGTTGTCATTTGTGGAAGTAAAAAAAGAATTGCTTGTTTTCATTGTACAACTTGTGTATGTTGAGTTCACCGATATGGATAACATGGACCATACAGTTGCCTACCATAATCAATTAATCTATTAATCTTTTATTAATTCTTCTTTTATGGTAGTTTTAGGCTGCACCTCATAGAGCATATGGACCATACAGTTGCCACCCAATCAATCAATCAATCAATCAATCATTTTTGTATTCTTCTTTTATTGTGTTTTTGTCGCTTGGCCTCACCTCACTGTCACTTAGCTTACTCCAGGGCCGGATTAACAATGGGGCGTATGGAGCTGCAGCTCCAGGCCTCCCATTGAAAATAGGCCCACCAGAGATCCCCTGCAGTGCAGTCAGGGATTGACAGATTTTTTTTTTCTATCTCCCAGCCACCCGAATAGCATTACTGAAGCTGTTTAGCCCTGGGCCCGGCCCACACACAGTACCGCACGCAAGGTGGGAGTACCCGGAACTCTCCCTGCCCCCCTCTGATCGTCATAATTATTTTTTTTAGAGTTGGAGCCAGCTGTATTTATTTCCATTTCAGTTCAAACCGCGATCGCGACCGCTACCGCGATCGCGATCACCGCTGTGCTGCAGGGAGCTTCTGTCCTGCATTGCAGAGCTCTCTGCACAGAACTGACAGAGAATTGCTTGCTCAGACACACAGCAGCTCCGTGTGTACGACGTGCCACATACCTCACATTTTGCAGTGACCTGGTGCCCACCACTTTCCTCCTCTCAGCTGGGCCCTGGGTATGTGTGTGTATGTTTGTACGTATGTGAGGTACAGTATATATGTGTGTGTGTGTACATTTGTATGTATATGTAGTCAGTGGCGTAACTAGAAATTTTTCTCCCCCAAGCCAAAAAATCCTTCGGCGATCCCCCCCCCCATACACCCCGTAATTGGCACTAGCAAAGGTAGAAAAATGCGCGCGCCGGCAAAAAGGGTGTGTGGCTTTGTCGAAATGGGCGTGGCTTTGCGTGGAGGGCGTGGCATTGCAGGAAAAGACTACCTTATACCCCAGTTTTGCAACCTGCACGCCCAGACGTTGGCCACCACAGGAAAGAAAAATAATCCTGATTCATGCCCCTTACATTATTTGTCATTTTTCCTCCTTATAGTAATGCCCAGTATACATTATGCCACATACTGCAATGGCCCTTGGACATTATGCCACACACAATAATGCACATGACACAATATGCCACACACCATAATGCCCCCGACACATTATGCCACACACCGTAATGCCTGTGACACATTATGACAGGAATCGCAATGCCCGTTATACATTATGCTACACACTGCAATGCCCCTGATACATTATAGCACATACAATGTCTGTGACACAGTATGACACACACCACAATGATCCTGAGACATTATACCACATACCACAATGCCCGTGATATAGTATACAACACACCGTAATGCCTGATACATTAATACACACACCGCAATGTCCATTACACATTAAGTTCTACAGTAAGGCTTCTAATTACTTTTAAATTACCTGCTCGTTGCCAGGGGTTTCATGCTCTTGGTTCCATGCACGGTGCCAGGGGTTTTCATGCTCAGGTTGTCATGCTCGTTGCCAGGGGTTTCATGCACTGGGTGTCATGCTCGTTGCTAGGGGGTAGTGCTTGTTGCTAGGGCCATGCTCCTAGTGCCACACATGCCCCCAGTGCCAGATATTCCCCCACAGTGCCAGGTATATGCCCCTAGTGCCAGATATTCCCCCACAGTGCCAGGTACATGCCCCCAGTGCCACATATACCCCCCCCCCCCCCAGTGGCACATATGCCCCCTCAGTGCCTGCTCCCCCCAGTGCCAAATATTCCCCCACAGTGCCACATATGCCCCCTCAGTGCCTGCTCCCCCCAGTGCCAAATATTCCCCCACAGTGCCAGGTATATGCCCCCCAGTGCCAGATATTCCCCCACAGTGCCAGGTATATGCCTCCAGTGCCAGATCTTCCCCCCACAGTGCCAGGTATATGCCCCCAGTGCCAGATCTGCCCCCACAGTGCCAGGTATATGCCCCCAGTGCCAGATCCGCCCCCACAGTGCCAGGTATATGCCTCCAGTGCCAGATCTGCCCCCACAGTGCCAGGTATATGCCTCCAGTGCCAGATCTTCCCCCCACATTGCCAGGTATATGCCCCCAGTGCCAGATCTGCCCCCACAGTGCCAGGTATATGCCCCCAGTGCCAGATCTGCCCCCACAGTGCCAGGTATATGCCCCCAGTGCCAGATCTTCCCCCCACAGTGCCAGGTATATGCCCCCAGTGCCAGATCTGCCCCCACAGTGCCAGGTATATGCCCCCAGTGCCAGATCTGTCCCCACAGTGCCAGGTATATGCCCCCAGTGCCAGATCTGCCCCCACAGTGCCAGGTATATGCCCCCAGTGCCAGATCTTCCCCCCACAGTGCCAGGTATATGCCCCCAGTGCCAGATCTGCCCCCCACAGTGCCAGGTATATGCCCCCAGTGCCAGATCTGCCCCCCACAGTGCCAGGTATATGCCCCAAGTGCCAGATCTTCCCCCCACAGTGCCAGGTATATGCCCACAGTGCCAGGTATATGCTCCAAGTGCCAGATCTTCCCCCCACAGTGCCAGGTATATGCCCCCAGTGCCAGGTATATGCCCCAAGTGCCTGCTCCCTGTTTCCCCCCCCCCTCCGTGTTGGAGGGACACGGAGCGCATCGCGCGTCTCTCCTGCGTCCCTCCTGGCTCTCCCCCCGGCTGGTCTAATAAAAGAAGTGCCGGTTCGTGAGCCAATCAGAGCTCACGAACGGCACTTCCTTAGACCGGCCGGAGGAGAGCCAGGGAGGGACACAGGAGAGACGCGCTATGTGCGCTCCGTGTCCCTCCAACACAGCAGGGAGGGAGAGGAGACCGCAGATTGACATGCGGACGCTCGTCCGCATGTCAATCTGTTCTAAGTCAGTGGCGCCCCCGCAGCCCCTCGCCCCCAAGCCACCGCGAGGACTGCGGGGGCAGTAGTTACGCCACTGTATGTAGTACAGTATGTGTGTGTGTGTACGTTTGTATATATGTGTAGTGTAGTATATGTGTGTGTCTATCTTAACTAGGTTCCCTATCCTGTGTATCCCTTTTTTTAATATGTGCAAAATATATACTCTTGAGGATTGGTCCATTATATGTGTTTTTTTAACTCCCAGATTGTCCTACTGTTTGTTCCACCCCTTCTTATTTTACTTATGAAGTCCCCTGTATAGTTTGCACTGGAACTTATTATACTATGTGATTTTTTATATAATTGTGAGTTGTTCACACATATTTGATTACTCCTTGGCATCAGCAATTTATGTTGCTGTTTGTACTTTTAAGTCTGTTTTTTTTTTAGAATCCCCCTGTTACTCTATTTCTATTTATCACTAGATGCGTCCCAGAATGTTAAATGCATGAGCTCTGGCTAATGAGTCAGGACCCCAAAAGTTCAAGTTATCATAGTCACTTCCGGTTGCATTACAGAGTGTGGAACGCAAGTTTTTTTCTGGCAGCAGTGCAGATCTCTCCAGCCACGTAGGGGACGGTGGTCGTGGTAAGTGATCCTGGTGGTTAGCTATTACAAAAAAAAAAAAAGTATAGCAGGTTGGCGAGACATATATTTATTGAACAGAAGCATTGTGTGGATGCATCGATTTGTTCACCATGGGGATGAAAATGCATTTCAGTAAACGTTTGTATTCTTAGGGGGTGTATTCAATAGCTGTCGGGTCCTTTCCGACGGAAAGGACCCTTCAACACTCTATTTAATGCCGGGCCAAACCCGACAGGTTCGGCCCGTTCCCGACAGTGTCAATCCGACTTTTTTTAAAGTCGGATTGACATTGTCAGAAACTGGGCTAAAACCTGTCGGGTTTGGCCCCGCTTCTGACGATACATGTGGGATCCGCGTGTATTCCGACAGTCTTCTGACAAGTCAGATTTCCCGATTTGACGGAAGAAACAACCCAACCTTGAATAGATCGGAACCCCCTCCCATTCTCAATCAGTTGGAATCTGCCGTCTTTTCGACAAGACAGCAGTTTCCGCCTCTTATTGAATATACCCCTTAGACATTAGAGAATGTACAGTATGATTAGAGAAGTATTATTACATTTGATTCTCTCCCTACAACTTATCTGGGTGGTATCAGTCTATGGGGAGAATTCAAATAGCTGCGGTAATATTCTATGCGTTAGTTGATCCCCTGGAACTATCCAATTAGCCCCAAAGTGCGGGCAACTGGCAGCACTGACCAGAGATTTTTTTCTGGACCTCGGCAGGCTCTGAAAAAAAATCTCTGATAAATAGGTTGTTTTTGTGAATTGCGCAGCGAAAACACATAGGCCCTGAACTTATAATGGATTCTGTGCGTTTTCGCTCGAAAACAGATAATTTTGGGGCACAAAAACTGAGCTTTAATTGAATAGCCCAAAGCAAAAATAAGTGAAAAGAGCAGTTTTTTGCGCCCCCAAAATTATCAAGGCTTATTGAGTTTCACCCTATATAAGTATTATTTGTATAGTGATCACTTGAATTTTTTCTTTCATTGACAGTAATAGACTGCCTGGTACAGCGGCCTATTACTTGGTTGCCGGAAGATTCACAATGCCACATACTGGCCTTTATCACCTGTTTGTCAAAATGTAACCTAGTCTTGAGGCCGTTCTCCTAACCCACTGCCTTATGCATTGACCATCTGTGCCTCACTTACTTCCTGCCATCAGGCCACCTACCGCTTGCTCGCACCTCATGTCACGTGTCTGTCTTCCCCTCCCCCTAGATTGTAAGCTCCTTGGAGCAGGGCCCTCTTCCCTCCTGTTCTCACACTTCTACTACAGCTCTCTCTTGTCTGGGGCTGTCTATACCTGCATCTCCTCTCTGTCGTTACTGTTCATCTCTGCCTATGGCTGCCCGCACCCAGTAGTACGCCGATTACTCCTTTGCTTCCTTACATCTTGGCTGTAGTGTGTACTGAGAATTGTGCTGCTAATTGTTGCCTGTGCTCTGTTTTAGTTTTTCAGTTACTGAAGTTCTGTGTATTGTTCTAATGTCTGCTGTATGTATGACATTGCAAAACACTTGTGGCGCCTTATAAATAAAATGTAATAATAATAATAATAATACTACTAATACTCAGTTAAACCAGGGGCAGAGTTCTTCCCGTGCACATGCTGCGCCCCCTGACCCTACTTCTGCTCCTCCCACAGTCCTCTGTTATGTCTCCCTCCACCTGATGCTCTCTTCTTGTGTGCCACTCAGAGAAGTACTGGGCAGGTATTGTGGTTGGGAGGATGTGCCGTCAGGTTGAGTTTTACCCTGAATGGTCTGGGTCCTGGACGTGATAGCAGTGCTGGATGTGGTTCAGATGTGGCTGCAGCTGTCTATATCTGACTGCATCATTCATACCACTGCCCCCTTAGAAAATGTTGCATTCAACCTATATCTTTGAACCTTCCCCACTTTTGTCTCTGTCCTTCATGCCTGTGCTACTGGTTCTTTAAGCATCTGTGCTTTCATGTTCCCATCTCACTTGTGGCTCTGCTCCCTTTCCTCCTGTGCTTCTGCCCCTTTTCCACCTGTATCACTGCCCCCCCTCTCCACCTATATATCTGGCTTTCCCCCTGCCTGTCTTTGCCCTCTACTTGTGCCTCCCCTTTCTCCACACTTATGTCTCTGCAGCATCACACCTGTACCTCTGCCCCCTCCCCACCTGTGTCACTGCCTCTTATACCACCTATGTCACTGTCTCCCTCTGCACCTGTTTCTATCCCCCCTTACCATCTGTATCTCTGCCCACTTCACCACATGTGTTTCAGCCCCTATTGTCACTTGTGCCTCTTCCTCCCAAACCACTAGTGCTTCTGACATCAGAGTGCCCGGTGGCAGTAATGCAGGGGAACCCTGAACAGGATAAGGAGATCAGGTCAGTGGACTGTGTTGGACATATCCCCTGCACTGTTGAGAATAGGCAGACGTCCAGAGTAGTCCCTCACATCCGCAGGGACCAGGACGCGTTAAGTACGCAATCAGAGATGGAGGCAGATACATGACCCAAAAAACGGTCGCGACGCACCTGCATTTTTACCCAGTACCTGTTACCTCCCCCAAATGTTCCTTTCCTGTCAATCACTATTCTAATAAATCCACTATCCACAATCCTCACTGGAAGCGGCTTTGCTAAGATGTTAATCACTCAGTTGCGTGAACATCGGCATTGCTTACAAATCGGAATCAGGCCCATAGTGAGGAGAGGTAGTGTAGTGATGTAGTATACCACTATACCCTCCCTTCCCACACAAGGAGAACTCTGTGACGCTGATATCCCCATGGCGGCACACAATAGGCCCTTCATAAATTTCAGCTCCAGGCCTATGTGGACCTTAATCTGGTACTGGCTTACTCAGCCGGCTAGCTAGCTCAGTGCAGCCTTTTGGCATAAACTGAATGAAAACAATATCGTGAGGTGGATAAAATTAAGTGGACATGACTGAATTTAATGTTTATTGAGGTTAATAATACCCTAGGAACAAACAAATGGCCACATTATATGATTTTAGATTTTTTTATCAATTTTTTAAAAAAAGTACAAAACCAAAGGGAGGCAATCAATTTTTCAGTTGTCAGGATACTGATGATCAGGATACCGATGCTGAAATCCCAACAACTGGTGAAATGTCGGCGGTCGGAATCCCCACTCGAGGGGGAATAGATTAGTGTGGTGACCAAAAGTCACCACCTGGCCCGAAGAGCGGCAAGCGCAGCGATTCCAGCATTGGTCTACTGACATATCATACTGATTCCAACCAAAACTAGTAACACGATTTTTGCAAAATCAAAACCGGACGACGAATTAGAACCAAACCTAGCAAGAATGGGCCGAGGCACATCTCTACATATGATACTGTATTTGAGGACCTTACAGTTACTGACAGCCTGAACTCTGACCCCTCACCCTGACCTGAGAATTCCATCACTTAGTAAGCCTGTCAGTCTCAGTACATGTAATTCTCCATTATGATATAAATCAGAATAGTCAATGGACCCTGCATATGCATGGTCACTTCACCCTGCTCCACCCATTATTGCCCCTTCCTGCGACACCCCGCTTCCTCTCTTCTATACTTACCACATGTTGCCAGGGCAAGGGAGCTGTCGGGGGAGGGCAAGGTTGCGTGCTTCCGGTGCATGCTTATAGCTCAGTGGGAGTATATACAGGCCTAACAGGCCTACTCACTCTCATGATTTATCTTTGACACAAACACAGATGGAATGATCAATATATTATGAGAAGGTAAAAGCTTATTTAGCTCCTGCACTTCAGATAATAAAATACATTAACAAGGTAAATGGTCATTATATAGGCAGCACTGACACCAGGATGACTCGGTATAGTCTCTGTGCCTTATAGCATATACACAGTTGCTCCCATTTTAAAACCATTATCAGGGACACTTCGCTGCTGAGCTGCTGCATCTACATGCTCAATGGTACATAATGTCTCATGGCACCCTGGTACACTACAACTTTCAGGGATAGACTGGCCATCTGGCACTTCTGGCAAATGCCAGAAAGGCCTATGGCCTGATGAGCCAATCTGGCCACACAGAGAGAAGGGCTGGCCTCCCTGAGCTCTGCTCGGCACATGAAGACAGTGGCTGGCCGAGCAGCTCTACCTCCTATTGCTCATCATGTACTGAAGTGCTCCTTATGGTTTTTTTAACTACTGTAAATACTGATTTCTATAGCCAATACATATGGCTGGAAACACTAATAAGAATTACATCTGCAATACAGACAATGAGGATTGTTACGGTACAGTTGGTCAGTATTCATCAATACGGATATTTCCAGGGGCGTAGATTTCCAGGGATAAATCTATACATCCTGAGACAGTCCCTGGAAATTAGAGAAGTTTGGAATTATGCACTTGAAGGCTAATTCAGATGTGGTCGGAGTAGCTCAGTATGTAAATGCAGCAGAAGGCATCTATTACAAGTAGATGCCAGTCCTGAAAGTAGGGTGGTACTGGGTGGCATGATGTACCATTAAGAAATATGGTGCCGGTACAGCGTACCACCAGCCCACCACCAGCGCCACAGGGTCTCTGTCCACATGGACAGAGACCCTATGCCCCTCCAAAAATGGCCACTGCCTTGGAAGAGAAATATGCTAGAGGTACTATTTCACCTCTAGTGTCTGTCAGGAGAGCACAGCGCACCCAGTGCTACTTGTAAGTGCGGATTCCGGGTGTGCTGGTGCACTGTGCACCTCCCCTTTAGCAAGGAGCATGTAACCTCCTTGGCAATGAGCAAGTAACACCCGGACAACAAGCATGTAACCCCTGGGCAACGAGCATAGAAACATCTGGCAAGGAGTATAGAAACATCTGGCAAGGAGCATGTAACCCCTGTCAACAAGCATGTATCCACTGGCAATGAACATGTAACCCCTGGAAAGAAGCATGTATCCCCTGGCACCGAGCATTTAACCCCTGGCAATGAGCAAGAAACCCCTAGCAATAAGCATATAACACCTGGCAATGAGCAAGAAACCCCTGGCATCGAGCATGTATGGCAGTAAGTTCTACTAGGGGCATTATGTGTGTAAGCAGCACTGCAGGGGGCATTGTGTGTGTAAGCAACACAAGTGGGGCATTATGCATGTAAGCTGCACTACAGGGGGCATTATGTGTGTAAGGGGCACTGCAGGGGGAATTATGTGTGTAAGCAACACTAGTGGGGCATTATGCATGTAAGCAGCACTGCAGGGGGCATTATGTGTGTAAGGGGCACTGCAGGGGGAATTATGTGTGTAAGCAACATTAGTGGGGCATTATGCATGTAAGCAACACTACTGGGGCATTATGCATGCAAGCAGCACTGCAGGGGCATTATGCGTGTAAGCTGCAGTAAAATGCCATGGGGGCGCAAAATTTATAATTACACCACTGCATGTATAGCGTTACCCGGATGTGCTGGCAACGCTGATGCTGGGGATCAGTACGAAATCCCGCTGGACGGGATCATGGCGGTCGGAATACCGACACCGGAATCCCGACCAGCACAATCCCGACAGGGGTGGCGATTGGTAAGCAGCCCCTTGCAGGCTCGCTGCGCTCGCCACGCTGCAGGCACGGTGCCTCGCTATGCTCGGCACACTAATTTATTCTCCTTCTATGGGTGTCGTGGACACCCACGGAAGGGAAATATGTCGGGATTGTGCCGGTCCGGATTCCAGCGGGATCTTGAATGCATCCCTGATGCTGCTAGGAAGAGCATCCAGGTGCATGAAAGGTAGGGGTTATTCTGAACAAGCACTAGTATCCCCCCGCACACTGGATGACATGAGCAGCAGGATTTGATAATTACAAGGTGGTAGACATTTCAGAGATCTCAGTTGCATACATTTGCAAAGGTATGGGAAGCCCCCAGGCTGACTTCAAGGCATCTCTGAATACTGGGGGTTCCTAAAATTAAGTCTAAAGGTGGGTACACACTAAACAACATGCTCCATTTTTTTACTTTTTCATACTTTACGATCCACGTGGACCACAATTGGGAAAAGTAACCTTGCCCGAAGCATGGCGAGCGAAGCGCTGATTGGTGTCCCCGCTGAATTTACAAAGTAAAAGATACAAAAAAAAGTTTAAAAAAACTCATGTCGACCTTTTTCTATGTCAACCTTTTTCATGTCGACCTTCAGTCCATGTCGGCCCTTTTCAGGTGTCGACCTAGTTCGTGTCAACCAAAAGTGGTCGATCTAGTGACTATCGACCTAGACAGTGTCGACCCAATGATCTACACCCGTGCTAGATACCAAGACCAATCTTAGTAAATTTCACAGATTAGCGGCCAGCATAGACACATATGGGGCTTGCTTTTCCAATCAGAAACAGGAGAGCACAGCAAATATCACTGATCTGATAAGAACTGCAAGGGTGTAGAGAGACAACAGTTCCCTCCAACCTCCTATGTACAAGTATGGGGGGCATAACTTCAGTGAATCCCGGAGCAGACAATGAAAGTCTCGGAGTGCAATCTAAGACTGAGAAGGCTCAATGTGATCAGTGTCTAGGGGAGGGTGGGACACTGATGTTACAATATATTGTGTAAAAACATAGTCGCCGGGATTCCCAGGAGCCCATATAGCTGTCCATTTCTCCTACACTGCTCAGTATTAACATAGAAAGTTAGAAACATAGGGGTATATGCAATTGTGGTCGAATTCCCGAAATTGGCGAATTTCGGGTCATTTTCGACCAAAAAAAAAAATTCCCCTATGCAATGCAGTGCTTTCCGACCAAAAAACGGACCTTCAAATTCGACTTTTTGAAATTCGACTTTTTGCAAATTCGACTTTTCTGCAATGATACAAGTGCTGCAATTCGACCAAAGCATATTCAATTCAAGTTTGGAAATTCGACAGCAGTGCTTTTAGACAGCAAATTCGTCATTTTCAATCCGCCACACTATGGAGGGTGAAAACAAATAAAAAATTTTTAAACATGTTTTTTTTGTGTTTTTTTTTTTGGGAATAGCAGATCTATTTATATTAGAAGGGATTAGGTATTTTTTTTTTTGGGGGGGGAGGCACAAATATTATTTATATATTTTTTAAAATATTATTATTATTATTTTTTTTTTTTATTGCTGGAACGGTAAAATCAGAAAAAAAAATGGCGTGGGGTCCCCCCTCCAAAGCATAACCAGCCTCGGGCTCATTGAGCTGGTCCTGGTTCTAAAAATGCGGGGGAAAAATTGACAGGGGATCCCCCGTATTTTTAAAACCAGCACCGGGCTCTGCGCCTGATGCTGGTGCCAAAAATACGGGGGACAAAACGAGTAGGGGTCCCCCGTATTTTTAACACCAGCATCGGGCTCCACTAGCTGGACAGATAATGCCACAGCCGGGGGTCACTTTTATGCCGTGCCCTGCGTCCGTGGCATCAAATATCCAACTAGTCACCCCTGGCCGGGGTACCCTGGGGGAGTGGGGACCCCTTCAATCAAGGGGTCCCCCCCCCCCAGCCACCCAAGGGCCAGGGGTGAAGCCCGAGGCTGTCCCCCCCCATCCAATGGGCTGCGGATGGGAGGGCTGATAGCCTTTGTGATAATAAAAAAGATATTGTTTTTTCCATTAGTACTACAAGTCCCAGCAAGCCTCCCCCGCAAGCTGGTACTTGGAGAACCACAAGTACCAGCATGCGGGAGAAAAACGGGCCCGCTGGTACCTGTAGTACTACTGGAAAAAAAATACCCAAATAAAAACAGGACACACACACCGTCGACAGTAAAACTTTATTTCACACTACCGACACACACATACTTACCTATGTTCACACGCCGACATCGGTCCTCTTCTCCATGTAGAATCCCGGGGTACCTGAAAAGCAAAGTTCAATATACTCACCTTAACCAGGGTCCAGGGATAAATCCACGTACTTGGCAAAAAAAAGAAAACGCATTTACCCGCACCAAAAACGGACTGAAAGGGGTCCCATGCTGACACATGGGACACCTTTCCACGATTAAGATCTGTCAGTGACAGCTGTCACTGACAGGTCTCTAAGCCAATCAGGAAGCGCAACTTCGTTGCGCTCACCTGATTGGCTGATCGCTGTGACAGCGCATCGCACAGCTCCCTCCATTATATTCAATGGTGGGAACTTAGCGGCTAGCGGTGAGGTCACCCGCCGGTCAGCGGCTGACCGGCGGGTGACCCCACCGCTAGCCGCTAAGTTCCCACCATTGAAAGTAATGGAGCGGCTTTGCGAGGCGCTGTCAGAGTACAGACGGCGTCCAGCCAATCAGGTGAGCGCCACGGCAGTAGCGCTTCCTGATTGGCTGAAGGGACATCAGTGACAGGAGTCACGTGATGTCCCGGCATTCGGGAGAAAGGAGTGTAATGTGAAAACATTGGACTCCTTTCTAGTCCGGTATGGCTCGGTGATCGTTTTTTTTTTTTACAAAGTACGTGGATTTACCTCTGGACCTGGACCTCTGGACGGACGCTGGAAGGTGAGTATAATTTTTTGACAGGTACCCTCGGATCGTCGGAGATCGTTGCAGTCGGCGTGTCAACACAGGTAAGTATGTGTGTGTCGGCGTATGAAATAAAGTTTTACTATCAAGGTGTGTGTGTCCTGTTTTTATTTGGGTATTTTTTTTCCAGTAGTACTACAGGTACCAGCGGGCCCGTTTTTCTCCCGCATGCTGGTACTTGTGGTTCTCCAAGTACCAGCTTGCGGGGGAGGCTTGCTGGGACTTGTAGTACTAATGGAAAAAACAATATCTTTTTTTTTAACACAAAGGCTATCAGCCCCCCCATCCGCAGCCCATTGGATGGGGGGGGACAGCCTCGGGCTTCACCCCTGGCCCTTGGGTGGCTGGGGGGGGGGACCCCTTGATTGAAGGGGTCCCCACTCCCCCAGGGTACCCCGGCCAGGGGTGACTAGTTGGATATTTGATGCCACGGCCGCAGGGCACGGCATAAAAGTGACCCCCGGCTGTGGCATTATCTGTCCAGCTAGTGGAGCCCGATGCTGGTGTTAAAAATACGGGGGACCCCTACTCGTTTTGTCCCCCGTATTTTTGGCACCAGCATCAGGCGCAGAGCCCGGTGCTGGTTTTAAAAATACGGGGGATCCCTGGCCGATTTTTCCCCTGCATTTTTAGAACCAGGACCAGCTCGATGAGCCCGAGGCTGGTTATGCTTTGGAGGGGGGACCCCACGCCATTTTTTTTTCGGGTTTTTCCCCGTTTTTTCCCGTTTTTAAAAATCGCGGCAAAATCCGCCAAATCGGCCGATTTTCGCCCGCGACCCTGGCGAATCCGTTTTTCATTGCATATGGTGAATTCCGGAAGCCACCTTCCGGAATTCACCTGGCGAATTTGGTCGAATTGAAAAAACGGCGATAATTGCCGCGATTTCGCCCGCTATTGCATATACCCCATAGAATCTGCTGGCAGATAAAAACCAAATGGCTCATTCAGTCGGCCCTGCAGGGTTAAGGTATTTTGGTTAGGGTATTAGGGTTAAGACAGTGGTTCCCAAACATAGTCCTCAAGGCACCCTAACAGTCCAGGGTTTAAGTATATCCATGCTTGGCCACAGGTGACTTAATTACGATCTCAGTTAATTGAATTAACAATCTGTGCTTAGCCATGGATAGCTTTATAACTGGACCACTAGGGTGCCTTGAGGACTGCATTTGGGTACCTCTGGGCTAAGGTATTAGTGTTAGTATATTCTTGGTTCAAACTCACAGCTTAGGGGCAAAATTTACTATAGTTCGATTTTGATTTAGAAAGGATTTTGGCATTCTATTTCCATTCGATTTCCTTTTGATTTTGATTGAACATATTTACTAAAGTTAAAATTGAATGGCAAATCGATTCTATCACCAAATTCAATTCAAATCCCACTCAAAATAGATTTCTAAAAAACATTGATGCTTTCCCATAGTCCAATATAGAATCCCCTCATTTATTAAAGTTCAATTTGAAATCAAACTCTAACTCAAAATCGAACTTGAAATCCCCAAATGAATAGAATGAAGTTAGACATACGATTTGACCTTCTAAACACCATTCTATTGCTAGGAAATTGATTGTGATTACTTTTTAAGTACCCAAATGCATGTGAAGCAGTGTGGCTGTAGGAATAGTAGCTGTCCAAGGTTATGGTATGCTGTACACCTACCTGCAGTATGCAAATTACAACCTGATTGAAAGACCCCAGGAGCAATAATCAGAGCAACATCAGCAGTTTCATGAGTTGAATGCTGTACATTTTAATACCAATGGGCATCATATCTAGTCCATGAATGTGCAATTGATAGCAGTGTAGCACAATATCTGGCACTTTTGTTGGGTAAAATAATGAAACTTAAATTCATGAGTATTGTAATTGGCTATCCTGGTTTGTGCCATGGTGCCTACATCCTCAGCAAATCATCCCTGTCTGCAAAATTTGCAGTGAGTCAAATGCCAGAGGGATGGGTAAGTTACCTATACATATAGCCACCCAATCAATGACAGAATGTACCTTTGGTCTATTAAAAATAGATAATTGAGGTATATTATTATATGATTTGGCAAAAGTGTTCGATATTGTGGTCTGCTGCCATCTTTTACATAATCATGCATTACATAAACCATTCCCCCCAGATTATGTAATAAACAGGGAGCAGGCAGAGGTTTTGTTACCAACAACTGACTATGTGAGCACAGAAAGTGGAAGGCAGGCAGGAAGGCAGAGTAGTGTTAAGTTTATTGCCAACTATTTCAGCTGTAAATATATTTAAAAAAAACACAAAACATTTTAATCATCAGTTAGGTTTTCATGTATAAAACAGTGTGAACAGAAGACCTTTCCCTTTAATTAGTGTGCATGTGATACATTTGGACCAATAGGAA